>NC_088863.1:44683686-44928686 GCF_032884065.1 Artemia franciscana | reverse complement strand
ATTAAACAAAATCAAAATACTTTATATTTAATTGGATTATCAAAAGGGTATAACTCAGGAATGACTGAGCACATTAATTTGGAACTTCCAGGAAATGGAAAGGGAGATGACCTAAAACGCAATTTTTGCATGCTACCACTACTGCTGCAACTACCACAATTACTTCTGCTACCATTACTACTACCACACTACTCCATTTACAATACTGAAGGAAAGCGTGAACTAAATCAAAAGACGCTATGTGCATGTAAATTGATTTGGGTATTAAGTTGGAAGCCTATACGCAAATACAGATCATCAAACGTGGCCTAATTTCATTACAAATAAAGCGAATCAACTTGGTTGAATCCAGTACTGCCACCGTGTGGCATTATTTCTTTTGCAACTGGGAAGCCTAAAATATAATTATTGATACCTTTTAAACAATTAGCTTCTCAGAATTTTAAACTGATTGGAGAATCCTCCGCTTTGGGGTAAAGTCGTAGTTTCGTGGCCTAAAATGGCAGAAAACAAGACTTTACCCTGACCCAGTCTGTATGGTCACTTAAAAAAGAGCTTTAATTTTACTTTGAATGAGCACCGTCTATATTATCTTGAACCTTAGCTGGATACAATTACCTCTGGGAAAAAATAAAACAAATAAACATGTATCAACAATGTTTTTTCTGATAAAAAAGAAGCGAAATTCCACATTTTGAAGATTGGAGCTTAAAACCTCTAAGGTGGGGTTTTCCGATATCATGAATCTACTAAAGAGATTTTCAATAAGATCGTTTGCTGTTTGGGGGGAGTTTCTCCTTTTTTCAAAAGTAATGCAAATTTTCTCAGATTTTTGGATTTGGGTGGTAACAATAAATTGAAAGAATTTTATATATTTAGAATCAGCATAAAAAGCCAATACTGCCGGTGTACCAATCGTCATGAGAATTCTATTTTCAGTTTTAGTGAATATTGATCCAAGTCACTTTTTACTTCCAGTTTTTCATCACAAACTATTTGATAAGATTCTCTTGTGACTAAAATTTTTGAAACTGTTTGTTTTATTTAGTTTTAAATAGGAAAATAAAAAGAAAGAGGGTCAATTTGACCCTCGCTGTTCTATTTTTGTTTTTAATGTCTGAATATGTAAGAGATTTAAGTTCGAGCGGAAGAATCGTCCTGTTATGAAAGAGATACATTTTGTGTGGTCATTATAAAATCAAGTCGTAGTATTTATGCAGGCAGGATGATTTTTGAGTATCTCTACTCCTTCTGTAAACTATTCTAAGGCGTAGAAATTTGCATAAAAGACAAGTCTATATCTGTTATAATCCACGGAAGCAATAAATCTTTCTGTAATCTTGGTTTGAGTTTGTTTTCCGTTTAAGATTAAATACATAATAATTGAATATGTTATTGATTAAATAAATTGAACCCTTTGCCAGGAATCTTGTCGTTTAAAATGTATCATATTTTGCTTCATTTTCCATACAATTTAATTGCTCTTTTTATTTGAGAGTTTTTTTCCAAAGAGCATTTATTGACAAACTTATTCCTACGAAAAAATCATATCCTGAAATATATTCCCTGTCACCCAGCCACCACTGATATTTTGGCGTCTGTCCTTTCTACTTCTACTACTACTACTGCCACAAAAGCTAAGGCTACTACTATTAATTCTACTGCTACTACTACTACTGCTATTAAACTAAGGGTGTAATTCGAGAAATTTGGGATATATTGAAACTGTATGGATCTAAATCGAAACACACTATGGCCACACAGGCTGTCAAGCGAACGTATCATAAATACTTCAGCAACGGTTAATGATATTAAGTCGCAACTTTCAGCGTGCGTTGATGGGTATTTTGAAGAAACCAAAGGTATTTATAATGGATTATAATGGTATTTATAATTTCTAAGTAATATAATGGATATCTTCCTGATTGTTTTGAAGGAATATTCTGTGAGAGGTCAGATTTTCACCAACACGATACACGGGCAAGAGGTGATATTGAAATTCCTTGTTTAGTTTCTAATAGGTCTTCTTTTCTATTATTTATAGTGTCTAAGCTTTGGAATAAGCTTAGTACAGGTACAAAGGAATTGAATAATTTTAATCAATTTAAATCTAAGCTGCGATTGGAGTTGCTTGGTAAATATACTTTTGAAATACATTAAAACAATTTATTTATATTTTATTATTTATTTATTTTGTTGCTTCGAGATTTCAATATGTTATATTTTTTGTAGAATGATTATGTGATTATTTGGATTGTTTTGGTACATGATTCCCTTATTATTTTTTTTCTTTTTTTCGGTTTTCTTTTCTTTTATCGTGATTGTTTCTTGTCTAATAGCACAGGCTTGCAAGCTATGCTTTGCTGTGCTATTAATTTGATATATGATTGTTTTGATAATAAAAATTGTTCTACTACTACTACTACTATGCGGATCCTGTTATTAGTGCTGCTCTAACTATTGCTACTACACTAGTTAAGAGTATCAGGGTGAAGCTTTTAAGGAATATTTAGTTGGATGTTGAGCTAAATAAAAAAAAAAAAAAAAAAACTATGAGCATGCAGATTTACAAAAAGGTGACAAAGGCTTTTTCTACAATTAGCCATGACTTGCCCACAAATATTCCATTTTTAATTCAAAAATCAACGGACTCGGTTGAGGCCTTCGGCCTCGACCTCGACCTTATATTATTAGGTTAGACCTTTAAGTAGGGCGTAATTTTTTCAAAACCATGGGGGGGGGGAGCTGGAGCCAGTTTTCCCAAATCAAGTAAAAATAACAGTAAAAAAAGCTATTTGGTGCCATAATGCACTATTTAGTACTTTAAAATTACTATAAAGGTACTTTATAGTAGGGGAGCTCGGGGTCTACCCGGAGGTTTTTATTCTTTCTCAAAAATTGTGTTGACTAAAAGACATATCTGGGACTTTCAAGCACCCCAATGTGTGTCCAGAAATTCTGCACTTACAAGAATTTTTTCCAATTTTCATCTTCTTTGTTTTTTTTCTAAAACGGTTTTAAAAAAAATCGTCCGAAACAATCCCAGAGTACGGGTTGTTTTGGACATGCCACGGGTTGCTTTGGGCGCCTTTATTAGTTATAAAACCTTCAATTATTATTAGACATCTTAATACAAAACTTCTTTAGCGAACGTTAAACTTGAAACAATCAAAGTTGAAGCCGATGGCTTTTGCAGCTCTCTTTGTACCACCTGTCGAAACTGGGAAAGTAAGCTTCAAGATGATATAATCTTTTGAAACTGAACCCTGTTCAAAGGGATGAGGAAAAATGAACTTTGTCCCTTATTTTTAGAAACATCAACTCCATATCATCATTACCAATTTCTGTTACGCGTACAACATAAAAAAAAAACGTTTCCTTTTCCGAGAACGAATATCTCGAGCACAAAGTGATGAGCAGCTAGGATATTTACATGGAACAGATTGTATGGTTTCGTTTCTCCGAGATATAGAGATTCATCAGAACTATCATGCATGAATAGACATTCTTGTAACTCGTCCTCAATATCTTCACCCCGGTCAGCCACGGCCAGATTTCTTGCTTTCTTTGGAATGGTGGCGACAACTTTCTTCTGAGATCTTCTTTTATATTCTACCGTTCGCCACTATATTTCCTTCTATTCCGGTGTTTCTGTAAGCATTAGGTATTCTAGTTCTTCCTTTTTTTTTTACTCCTATAACCGTGGTAATTGTAGGTGGCACACAGGAAAATGGTCTTAGTTGCTCGGGAGTTACGGAAAAGACTAAAGAAGACTCTTAAATTTTGTCAGCGCCTTGGTTTGGCTTATGTGGATCTGACTCAACAATCTGAGAACGGCTCTCCAGCAATTGACTATCTGTAATTGAAGCAGCAGAAAAGTCAGAACGGCAGAAAGTGTTGCGGTCGAATGGCCAAAGTCCGCGTTTTCTAAAGCCAGCCATAGTATTACTCATGCTAAACTTCTTGAGGCATGCAACACGACTGAGTTCTGTTACCTCACATAAGGAGATACGTTGGCCTGGATGAAAGTACAACCACTCATTAAAGCTGCTTTACAACGCTGTTTTAATGTTCTATCGACCAAAACACACTAAGGTTACAAGGGTTACGAGCAGTGTGGCTGGAAGATGTTTAAGATTGCCAAATTTTCTTTGGAGTAGTTGTCTAATTGGATGTCCAGGTGACTGTCATGATTTTTCAGTAACAATAAAGTTTGTTTTCTTTTGACGATCTGGTATGCTTCACAGAATGTTTCATCGTGTCCAAAAAGGTTTCAGAATTAATCCAACCACTTGGATGAGCTAGCCCCAAAGTACCCAGGGGGCCTATCTTTCAGCATCTGTGGTAGGAGATTAACCCTTGAAAGACAAAACTGGAGGTATTTGGTTACCTGTCACACTAACAAAACAGACCATGGTTAAATTTTGAACACATTCTGCTAATCTCGTCTAGGCCACTTGCTTCTGGCCCTTCTTGGCCAGCACTCTTGGAGTAGGTAATGCAGTTGGGACACCTGTTTTGTTGGGGTTCCAAATACGGTCCCGAGGGATTTAGTGTTAAGTATAGACTAAGGCAAGGTTATCGAATAATCTACCTACAACCACTTCGTTGAAACCACTTGCTTTAGCTTGACTAATTGCCTCGGAGGATCTGACTGAAATCTCAATGTTCCACTTGAAGAATGCAGTCATACAGTCTATCGAAGCTTATGCCTTGATTTCCCAGGATACAAAAAGGAAATAGCATAATGACATTTGAAAGAGCATAAAAAAAGGCATCGAATGGTATTTTCAGTTTATTCGTAAGTGAGAAATATGGACTGCTCTATATTTACCTCAATAGCAAAGCCTTAGCCTATATCGTTCGGCCAAAGACAGATACAATGTATCGGATGCTATAAACTGCCTTTGTATATCTATTTGTGATTTTTTCTCCCCTCCTGGGGTTAATTTGACGAAACAGAGTTGTTTCAGACACTTTCAAAAAGGCATCCAAACCAACCCCACTATGGTGTCTGAATCAACCCCGCACTGACCATTTATAAGAAATGGCTTGTAGAAGAAAAATACTTTAGGTCGTTCCAATTTGTGATTTGCTGTAGCTAGCAACGCGATAAGTTTTGGCAGAATCTTTCGTGCAAAATTTAATTTTACAATGGCAGTTTCCAAACCAAACTGTGTCCCAAATATCCCCGAACTCCCCTACCATTTAAAATTAACTTATAGTACTATAAATGTAATATATAATAAAAAAATGATCTGTTTCTATAGATACTTGAAATATGCAGGTTTATCTTAGTTTTGGCAGGATTTTGGAAGAAACTAAGTTTCAGCTGGGTGGGGGGTAAACTGGGGTCTGGGGGGAGCCAAGGTTTGGGAGGGGTAATTACCCTCTTGCCCGATAGCATATTATGCCCCTGCCTTTAAGGGTATGTTTTGGCAGATTTTGAACAAGCCGGAAAGCACTGTGTGCAAATTGTTAATACTACAGTTACTCTAACTAATGACGCTAGGAATATTAAGGTGAATCTTTTGGGGAACATTTAGGGAAGATTCATTTAAACGAAAAATCAATATGCACGCAGGTTTTGAAAAGGCCATGTATGGAGTATCATAGGCAGCGCTGCTCTATAATAGCTAGAAGCATCATTGAAACTTTTAAATGATCTTAGTTGATGCAAATTTAAAGCTCATGTGCCGTTTTTAAGAGTGAAAAGAGATTGGAGGGCAAACATCCCTCTTTCCAAGTCCATTCATTTTCCAAACACATCCAATCAAAATTTTGAGACAAAAACTTTGTTCAGCATAGGAGAACCATCCAGTAACTGTCTTTAGGAATATTGGGTATATTGAGAATGTCGACCACCCACGATTATGCTTAAAAGCTAAATTTTGCTTTAAAACCAAATCAAAAGGTACTGTGTGTATGGTTGCCAATAAAAACCTCAGCAATATATCGAGAACACATGGGGGTATTAAGTTGAAACTTTTGGGACTATTACTACTTCTGCTCTTACAATTTAAATAAATCAAAAGAGTGCAAGTGTATCCAGGTTGTCAAAGAGCAAAGATAGAGTTATCAGGGAATGATGATAATTTTTATTTTTCAAATCAACTTGAAGGTGTATAAATGAAACTAAACAATACTGTCTGTGTCTGGATTAGAAATCGTTGAAAACGTTTCTCCAACAAAAAAAATAGCAAGCCAAACCATGGAGCTTGCTATAGTTTGTTACCACGAACTGTTTGAAAAGAACGAATTCATATAAAAAAAAAAAAAAATCATGAAAAAGACTATATCAATAAAAATAAACTGAAATTAATTTAAAAGAATTTTACCTCAAAATAAAGGTTTTTCAAAGAAAAGCAAAAAGCTCCACTAAGCCAACAATGAGCAGAAATAAACTCAAATAATGATCCAAGCGTCAAATTCAAAACGAACGGACGTTACAATAAATGACCGAGTCAAACTCAAAACGAACAAAAATTAACACGAGCAGGGCTGGCAACCCCCATGCCTTCTCAAGACCAGAATATAATTTGTACTTTACTGAGAACAATGTATATTTTAAATATTTTCATTCTTTTTTACTCTATTAAATAAGAAATTATTAAAACTTTAAGGAGCAAATATCGGAATATTTCTATTAAAATAACAGCCCACAGTCACTTTTTTCCAGTGGTTGTCAGTCTTATTCATGTTAATTTTTGCTCGTTTTAAGTTTGATTCGGTCAATTATTGTAATTTCTGTCCGTTTTGAGTTTCATTTATCTATTTATCTATTTATCTATATATATATATATATATATATATATATATATATATATATACATATATATATATATATATATATATATATATATATATATATATATATATATATATATATATATATATATATATATATATATATAGTCTAAGGAATAGGACAATCCCTGAGGTCCCCCTCTAGATCTTATTGGATATGTCTCCTTGGTAAAAACGAACAAATAAGGTTCATCATTTCAGGTAGCAAAAGGAGTGAAAAAAACCTCCCACCTGCTGTCGTTTGCTGATGATTAACCCCGTCCACTCAGCAGGTAGCTTATTTTAGCGACACCAAATAGTCGCCAAGCTGTCTGGAAGGGAAAAGTAGAGAATTATATTAGCCTTAATCTGCAAGATTGAAACCCTGTGGAAGAGGTTGAAATTTGCACCACGGAAGGGGGTATACAATTAAGGACAATAGGGTTGACGTTAAAGAAGTTAGGCCAAGTCTTGGTGATCCCACTTCCGGCCAATTTATTATGACAAGCAAGACCTGAATAAATACGCGAAGATAAGGGTAAAATGACGGGTCGGCAAAATATGAATGTAATCAGATCGGGTATGAAGAATGCAGTAATATAATGGAGAGATAATAAAGTGAAGGTAGGGAACGAGATGAGCCTAAGAATATTACCTTAGTTACAAAAAAGCATATAAGGAACTAACGCAATAACTTTTTTTGAGGGGGAGAGGTTGGGAGGAGGGGCCAAAGCTGATAGAAAGGGGCAGGGGTTTATAACTTGAACACTAAAAATAAAGATAACTTCGAAGACCACACTGCCTTTCCATGACGAAAGTATAACAGATAACTACGATTCAAAATTAAACGCTTTACTGAAAGATGAAAAAAACGTACAAAAAACTTTCTTTTGATCCGATAGACTCGTACACAAAGAAGTTTAAGAACGAGTTAAAGAGTTTGAAGGAAGAAGGGAAGATTACACCTCAACTTTTCTACAAATTCTTACCAAGAAGTTCTTTGTGTCCTAAATTATATGGACTTCCAAAGATACATAAGCCAAATCTGCCATTACGACCAATTGTTGCAAGTACAAAGTCACCAACAACTGCTCTGAGTAAGTGGTTAGTGTCATTATGCAAACCACTCATGTCAACACAAATTTCTTACATTAAGAATTCGTCAGGACTTGTAAAAAAAACTAAAAGAAGTGGAAATTTCTTCAAATTCTATAATCTCAAATTTCGTCATAGTATCAATGTATACGAGGTTTGATGTAAAAGCCGCAGAAATTCTTCTTGAAAGAAAGATATTAAGAAACTTGGACTTAATTAGCGGTGAAACAGTTTTGAAAGTCGGTGTAATTATGATTTTAAATTGGTTGTGCAACACGTTCTCTTTTTTTTTCTAATTCAGTGGGGTTTTTTTCAAACAAGTAAATGGTTTACCCATGGGGGTCCTTTAAGTCCTTTATTAGCAAATTGTTTTGTATAAAATATTGAAACAGTAGCGTTAGATTCATATTTTCTAAAACACGAATTTTGGGGGAGATATATGGATGATATAATTTCAGTATGGAATTCTGGGGAGGAGGAATTAAAAGGTTTTGTAAAACACCTTAATTTTTGGGGAGGTGATTTAAAATTTACAATAGAATTAGAAGAGGATAAGAAACTTCCTTTTCTAAATGTTCTTCTTTTGAAAAATTAAAATAGTCTGGATTTTAAAATTTACAGAAAAACCTACTAACAATAATAGATTTTTGTCGTTCTTCTCCTGTCATGCTCGCCAAGTAAAATTGGTTTAATCATATCCTTAACTGACCGCAATTTTAGAATTTATTCTCCAATCATTGCGGAGGAATTATTGTTATTAAAAGAAATTTTACTAAGTAACCAGTATCCGGGTTGGTTAATTGACCAGACTTTTTCGAAAAGAAAGAAAAAATTTCTAGAATTTTCTAAGGATATTCTGGAAACAAAAGAAAAGAAAGATGTTTTTTGTTCTTTACCACATGTTCCAGGGCTGAGTGAAAAACTTAAAAGAATTTTACAAAATAATGGTTTAAAGGTAGCTTTAAGAGGTAGTAATACTTTGGCTAGTTTTATAAATTCTGGAGTTTTTTAAAAAGAGTTTTTTAAAGCTCTTATATGGGACGTAAAAACCAGAATTTAAAAATGAGATTACTACAACATCATAATTCTGTGCTATTATCTTTAAAGCAAAATGCCAAACCTGAAGATTTCACGTCAGCTCTATTGGAACATATTTATAATTATCAAAATCATTTTATTTTGTTTGAAAATGTTTCTTTGATTTCTAGGAACCAAGGTTTAAAGCAAATTTTCAGGGAAACAATCGAAATTAAAAAAAAAAATGTTCAAGAATAATTCCATAAACAGAGAAACAGGTGAATTTGGATTGAATTCAATTTATGATAATTTACTGAGGTCTAATAAAGTGAATATCACTTCACCTAAGAGCTATGACCTTTGTCTACCTGGTACTTCAGATAAATCTAATGAACTGGAACCGAAAAGGTCAAAGATATTTGTTTCCGCTGTTGCATTGAAAAGAATAAGAGCGATAAACTGTATGTAATTAGTTTATTGGGTATAAATTTTGTTTGTTTTTATTGTTGTCTTTTAGTTTTACTGCTGACGATGAACACTGTATAAGTGTTCGAAATATATTTTCAAACAGTTCCTGGTTGATAACAGACACTTAACAAGATTGGCTTTTTGTGCTAATTCCAAATAAATAAAATTTCATTAAGTTTAATGTTACGTATCAAAAGCTACGAGCCTGTAAAAATATACGAGATTTTGACACAGGTAGAAATCATCCCAAAAAGTCAAAGAATCTAATGAAAATCGCACTATCAGATTCAGCGTATCAGAGAACCCGACTGTAGAGGTTTCAAGCTCCCATCTGTAAAAAAATTCAAAGGGTAGAATCTTCCGTGAAGATGGAAGTTTCCGGTTGTGAACTTTCCAGGGAAAATTTGACACGGAGGGAATTTCCCAAAATTACCATACGATTTTTTTTATTTGTCTTACTATCTCTTTGACTATTCAGTTTTAAGTAAGGAAGTGCTCCGAGGGAAATTTTCAGCGGGGTTGGAATTGTCAGGAAATGATTATGTGGGGGGGGGGGAATTTTCCAGGAGAAAATTTTCGATTGATGAATTTTCAGCAGGAGAAACAGTCCATTGGGGTGGAAAGATTTCCGGGAAAAATTTTCCAAGGAGACGTGGATTTGTGGCATAATTTTGAAAAACAATCAGAAATGAAATAATAACAAGCCTTTTTTAAAATGAAAGTAACCTACGGAGAATTTTCAAAGCGGAATTGTCCACAATAAATTTTCCCCGGGGAAGTTTTAACGATGATGGAAACATTTAGAAGGAATTATCTGATGGGAGCGGGATTTTACACAGAGCGAACTCTGAATGGAAGCATTTTTGTGGAGGGACTTTTCTATCGAGAGAGGGGGCAGATTTCTGACCATAATGTTAAAAAAACTAAAATTGAACTAAAAGTCAAGTTCTTTCAACATAAAGTAAGGAGCAACATCAAAACTTAAAACGAACAGAAATTATGTAAGTGGGGCTGCCCCTTCCGCAACACCTCGCTCTTTACGCTAAAGTTTGACCATTATTCCTAATAATGAATAATGAATAATTTCTTAATAAAACAAATAAATAATTTCGGGATGAATAATTTCTTATTAAAACAAATAAAAAATGCAAATCTAAATCAAAAAGCCCTATGTGTACCAACATTGTCAACTACTAATAATGGACCATATCAAAATAAATTAAGTGAATCCAGGTATTCGAAATGACATATATGTAATATGTTTGGAGCGGAACGGGTTGTTAACTTAATCATGGGGATACAAAACTAATTCAAAAGGCGCTATGGATGTGCAGGCTTTAAAAAAAGCATATCAATAATAAACATTAGAACGGCTGAGGGTATCAAGTTGAAACTCTTAGGATTACTACTAATGCTACTACCACTACTACTGCTAATCTACTGCTGCTGTCGCTGCTACTACTATTATTAAGCTAAATCAAAACAGTTTAAGTGCACCCAGGTTGCCAAAAATGCATAGATGCAATATCTCAAGAACAGAATAAGGTATCAAGTTGAAGCTTTCAGGCATAGTTGAGTGGAATTCAAAACTAAATAAAAAAAACTACATGTTTAACAAGATTGTAAGAAGAGCGTCTGTAAAATATCCCCAAAAAAGTTAAGGACATTGTTTTGAAAATTTCAGGCCACGTGGTTGGTGATGGTGAACTAAATTAAAAGAAGCTATGTTCATCCAGGTTGTCAAAAGGGCGTATCTACAATGCCCCTGGAATGGCTAGGTGAAATTTCGAGACAGTATTTAGGGGGATGTTGAACTAAATTTAAACACACTTTAATGTAAGTATGAGGGTGGTCAAAAGGACATATCAGCAATATATCATGAACGACTGAGGGTACTAAGTTGCAACTTCCAGGGTTACTACTGCTTCTACGACTCAGTGGCGGATCCAGGGGGTGCAGGGGGCTCCCCCTCCCCCTGACGTGGTGGTGGATTTGTTGTTAAGACTGTTTGCTCTGGTTTGGGTTGGGACGAAAGTTATTTCTTGTAATTGATTTTTGAGTTATCAATTTTATCATGTAATTGATTAGTTGAGTTTTTGATAAATTATTAGTTATTAAGACTGTTTAGTTTTTCAAACAAGTTTGAAACAAGGTTTTAGTCCCTTTGTGCCGTCTCTGTTAGATTTTACTAATGTCATATACCACCAAAAAGTATTTAATAAAATTTAGACTTATGAAGGGAATCTGTCCGTACTACCACAAATGCCAACTGGGAAGCAAAAATCTTCATTTCGTAATAACAAAGATGGGAAATTTATAATACTAACTTTTTTAAGGTGTCGAAATGGATATTTCAGGATTGTGCTGTCACAACGGGGCTGAAAAGCAAAAGTTTGCTTCTTTTTACCGTCAAAAGTTTTTGTTTTTGAGTCCTGCTATGTCACTGAGGCGAAGAAATTGATATCATTACTTTTATGGCTGTTTGTTTTTTTGGGGGTTTGCTTTTTTTCGTGAAGCGGGGTGGCTTTTACAACATTGCTGTTTTTCAGGAGATTTGTACAAAAGAAAGTAAATGTAAGAGAAGTGCAAAAGTTATTAATTTAAGATTTAGATTTTGGTGGAAAATGGTGGCCAAAATTTTCAAAAAATTATTTATAAAAGAAGTTAAATAAATAAGTATATTTTTTTGTCTAGCTGGCATAGATGGGTCTCTAAATTCTCAGTTTAAATCAGTGAAATGGCATCGATTTATTTTTCAAACATTTACTAACAAAATGTTGATAAAAAGTGGAAATTCACACAACTTGAGTTAACCACGGAAACAGAATGCAATTACAATAATACTTCAGAATTTCTCATCTTCTCAATACCAAACAGTCATGAAATACAGTGGTTGCATATATTTGCCCATAAAATTGTCTAAACTGCTATATATACCGCCGAGGATTTGTATACTTATTTTGATATATGCCATCGAATCATATTTCAAAAAAAAAGTTGCTTATAAATCAAAATTTTTACAGGACAATTCTCTTACTTAAAAAGTTTTTTACTTTTTTACTTTAAAAAGTTTTTTACTTTTTTAAAAAGTAGAGTCAAGAGAAAGAGTCAAACTTTAATGTTGTAAACAGCGGAAGCGGAAAAGCGGAAGTGGGATTTTCCGTGTTTCTGTCAAATATTCATATTCTGGTTAAACTATTAATATTTCAAATTCTAAGTAAACTGATTATTTAGGGATGTCAGTTTCCTGTACCATGTTCCGTGTTTTGTAAGATATAAGTTAGAGTTGCAAATTAGCCGAGTCAGTCGAGATTCGGATTCTGTCCTCAACGTTGTATTATATGTATAAATAAACATTTTTATTACACTTTATGAGAGTTAGAGATCCTAGATATCCTCCACCGGTCGAACCCTATAATGTAGGCCAACGCTACCGTCATGTTCTAAAGAAGAGAACGCAAAGAGAGAAGAAGAGAAGAAGAGCCTTTACAAAGTGGCGGCAGCGGTTTTCGCCGGAGAGGATTAGAGTTATTATCATCCTCTAGATTCCCATCGCAAGTTTCTTTACCTTCCAATTTTGGTAAAATTCATCTTTATCAGCTGTGATTGTGCTGAATTGTGGCGTAGAGACTATCCGCTGAAAGCTGTTTTGGTTCGTGCACAATTGTGTTATTGATATATGCTAAGAAACTTTTCATCATTTGACTTCGGAAGTAAAGAATTGTTGCTGTTTGTATCGTCAAAGATTCCAGTTTCAAGTTCCAGGTTCCCGCTCCAGATTCCAGTTTTAGAAAAAGAAGTGAAGGACGTGAAGAGCAATTTACGATTGTAAGTCATGCATTTTAAGTTCGCACGCGAGTAGGAAATCTGTTAGGAGTGTTTAGTAACGATTTTGCCTTGTTTTTTGCAGCTTTGACTTAATTTCTTTTAATTACTTTTCTTTTAAAATGAGCGGAATTCCAATTTTAGATCCTTCAGACCCTGAATTTGATAGAGATATTGCTTCATCCTTTTTGAACGAAATAAAAAGTAAAGGTTTAAAAACCCCCTTTGAATTTGGATTCTTCAAGTCGGGATTGAAATTAAAAAGATATGCTACGGAGGAAATTAAAAAGATATACTACGGAGGAAATTAAAAAGATATAATACGGAGGAAATTAAAAAGATATACTACGGAGGAAATTAAAAAGATATACTACGGAGGAAATTAAAAAGATATACTACGGAGGAAATTAAAAAGATATACTACGGAGGAAATTAAAAAGATATACTACGGAGGAAATTAAAAAGATATACTACGGAGGAAATTAAAAGATATACTATGGAGGAAATTAAAAAGATATACTACGGAGGAAATTAAAAAGATATACTACGGAGGAAATTAAAAAGATATACTACGGAAGAAATTAAAAAGATATACTACGGAGGAAATTAAAAAGATATACTACGGAGGAATCAAAAATGGTAGAATTAGAGTTAGAGAATCGTGGACTTAGTAGAGTTGATTCAAGATCATCTGTATACCAGCGTCCAGTGGAGACTCCAGCAGTAAATTCAGGGATAAGGGAGGATAGCTCCATTTCTAGTGAACAACAGGAGATTCAAATAGAGCATAGTCAGGCTAGTTTAGAGTTAGATAAAGGGAAGATAGAGGTTGAAGTAGGATCGAGTGGAGAGTCAAGTAGTTTTAGCAGAAGTAACAGGAAAAGAAGCAATAAGCCTCCAGGCTATTATAGAGAGTACTAAGAGATAAATAGAGTAGGGCGAATATAGAGACTAGTAAGGGATTGATATAGACAGGTAGATAGAGGGAAGGATGTAGATAGAATTCGTGATGATTAATAAGACAGAAGAAACACTTCCTTTCAAATAGGAATAATAGAAAAATAAATGTGGTGAACGAAAGCATTGTAGCGACTTTTCTCAAACGGCGTATTAACTTCATTTTGATATATTATGAATAGTAAAAGAACTGAATAATTTTTGGAAAAAAAAAATTAAGGCTTTGGTAAAAATCTTCAAGTTAATCTTCATGAAGACAAACACAAGGTTTTTTTTGTTACGTTCAAATGTTTTTCTACAAATTTTTTCTACTAGGTGTAGTTATGCGAATTTAATGCGAACTTAGCGTGACAATATAAAGTGCGATGAAAGTTAAAAGTGTCAATTGGAACAATATTTTCTTGCGTCTTATTGTTCAGTTTTAGTATCAGTAGTTTAATTTGTGTGTGTTCTTATTAAGTGTACCTTTGTTTGAGGATCGAAAATCATTTTTATCTTTTTTGAAGAAAAAAAAAATGATTTTGAAAACCCGGGGGAAAATCTGTAAACAGCGGAAGCGGAAAAGCGGAAGTGGGATTTTCCGTGTTTCTGTCAAATATTCATATTCTGGTTAAACTATTAATATTTCAAATTCTAAGTAAACTGATTATTTAGGGATGTCAGTTTCCTGTACCATGTTCCGTGTTTTGTAAGATATAAGTTAGAGTTGCAAATTAGCCGAGTCAGTCGAGATTCGGATTCTGTCCTCAACGTTGTATTATATGTATAAATAAACATTTTTATTACACTTTATGAGAGTTAGAGATCCTAGATATCCTCCACCGGTCGAACCCTATAATGTAGGCCAACGCTACCGTCATGTTCTAAAGAAGAGAACGCAAAGAGAGAAGAGGAGAAGAAAGATCCTTTACAATGTAAAGAGGGGGGCGTTGATGTGGAAGTAGCCCCTTTCACATACGAAGTAATTTCTGTTCGTTTTAAGATTTAATATCGCTCCTTACTTTCCGTAAAAAAAAACTTGTTTTTTTATTTAATTTTTTAAAAGAAACAGTGATTAGTTAATGTTTTATTGCTTATACATAAAACCCTCGTTTTAAACGTCTTCTATGCATTTCTATCTCTTCGTTCTGTTTTTCTTGTTACATTCCTAAAGAATTAGTATTTAATGTTTAGTATATCTTTTACGAATATATAAGTTGTAGCTTTATCCTCATTTCCTACTCTTCATTGTTGTCATACTTACTAAGCGATGTCACAAAGATAGGCGACATGCTAAGTGGTTTAACCTATACAAATTATCACATAGAGTGCACGACCCCAAAAGATGGTACAAGACCGATGTTTGTTTGTTTTTGTTTTTTTTTGTTTTTTTTTTTTTTGACAATACATTCACTCGCTATAGCGGTCAGAAGTGCAAAGGCAAAAGATTATGCAGAAAATATTATATATCATTTTTTTATAGATGGTGAACAGCTTTTTATTATTTTTTTGTCCTGGGATGGTTTTTATAACTTACCATTTTTTATATCAATTTTTTTATACTATTTTAATTTCAACAGATTTATTAGAATTTTAACCTTTACCAGATTTTAAATTAAATTTACGACCATTTCCACTACCTACCTACTACGCATAATTGTCGAGGTTCCCTTTAAATTGCAAGTATTTCTTTATTCGCAAGTTTATCCAAGCTTGCTTACTATTATCTCCCTAAAGACAACTTCTACTCAACAGCTAAACAACTCGAAACAACTTCTACTACCACTACTACTGCTATCACTGCTGCTACTACTACTACTGCTAATGCAGCTTCAGCCACTTCTACTACTACTGCTACTACTATTAGTAGGTTACTGTTAATACTACTAATGATACTATCATTATTGCTACTGCAACTACGTACAGCTGCACTACTTGTGACTGCGATTCTGATTGCTCACAATTGCCACGGATTTCTTGCGACTAAGACTACTTGCAACTGCGGCAGCGAATACTTGTAACTGCAAATAATTGTAACTGCAACTTCAACTACTTGTGATTGCGAATTCATGCGACTGTGACTGCAGCTCCTTTCAGCTGTGATTACTTATGACTGCGACTCCTTGAGACTCTGACAGCAACTACATATCATTAAGACTGCAGCTATTTATAACGGAGATTGCTGCTGTAACGGCTACTACTATTACTACGACTGCTACTACTACCACTACTACGACTACTATTACTTCTATTGAACTAAGTCAAAATAGTTTAAGTGCATCCAGATTGTCAAAACAGCATAGACGCGATATCTAAGAAACTGAATAGATTCTTAAGTTGAAACTTTCAGGGAAAGCTGAGAGGGATGGAAAACTAAGCCAATGACACTGCGTGGATCCAGATTGTCAAATGGGATCTGTACCATATTCTGGTAAAAGCTAATAGCACAACATTGAAACTTTCAGGGTATGGGGATGAAGACGTTTAAATGCAATGACACTATGTCCATTCAAGTTTATAAAAACGTGGATTTTGACCATATCCCCCCTGACGGGTATGGTCGACTAATGCCTGTCTTGACTCAAGATTATGACATGATCGCGGTAAGAATGGTTTCAGCCTTTAAGAAGCCCAAAGATTACCCAGATTTTTAATCTGATAACCTAAATATTGTTTGTCATGCCCATCCTTCCGAGGCATCATAGTCAAACTCTTAACAAAAATAGCTGTAAAATTTTGTTCAAACATATAATTAGCAAGCCAAAATCTTGATTTTCGAGGAAACAAAAGAAAAAAATATTTCATAAATATTATTTTATTAATCAATAAAACTACGCAATCAAAAACGAATAAAAATGTATTAAAAAAAAAAACTTGTAAGAAAAGTAGTTTTTTAAGAAACAGTAAGAGCTTGGCGTATAATAAACCAAAGAAATTAAGTCAAATATACTTCTAGCGTCAAAACCAAAAGGAACAGAAATCAGAGGCAACGCTATAGCGTTGCCAACGCTAAAGGGTTGGTCATAAAAACCTTGGAGGGGGCTTACTCGACTAGATATTTGAAGTCCTAGTGCCTTTTATAAGAGTCATTAGCGATCGAAGGGCAACTAGTCCCCCCCACACGTCCTTTCCCCCTTTCCGTCTGTCCTTTTCCCCAAATTAATTCGATGTAAATTTTGATGTACCAATTTGTTCAAAATAGTTCAAGGAGGAAATAACAACAACTCCGGGGTCAATACAAACCCCAAGAGCCCGGATTTAAGTGTTGTAAGTTGTGCCCCTGGTCATATAAGGCTTATATGTAAGGGATGGGCGCATAAACTTCAGAGGGGGATCGCTAGATTGGACATTTAAAGTTCTAGTTCCTGTTTTAAGAGTCAAAAGTTATCGAAGGGCATCTACCCTCCCCCATACACCCTCTTTTCCCCAAATACACCCAATGAAAATTTTGAGAAGTCCATTTCGTTTGACATTGTCCAGCAATCAGATAACACAAAATTCAAAGTTAACATAGTCTTCCAGAGCCAGGGGAAAGGGTTTTAGTTTATGAATCAAGGGTTTTAGTTTAGAGCTCAGGGGCATATAAATTTTTTATGGAAGAAGTGGTCGTTTAAACTTCGGAAGGGACTCAAAGGATTAGAAACTGAAAGTTCTAGTTCCCTTTCTAAGACTCAAAAGTGATCGGACGGCAACTAGACCCCCATTCCACTAACTCAGTTTTCCCCAAATGTGTCCGTCCGAATTTTTCAGTTTTTAAAATAGTTTAAAACTGAGATAAGCCAAACCCCACTAAAAAAAACTTATTAACGATATTTTATCCCAAAAATTAAGGGAGTTGACTTCTGTCCCTCTCTCACTGGCCTACCCTCCCCACATCAAAAAAATTATTGACAATATTTAATTACAAAAATTATAGGAACTCACCACTGGCCCATCATGGCCCGTGCCATGGAGAGCTAGTGGCGAGCTCCCGTAATTAAGTTCAAAAATCAGATTAAAAAAAACTCCTGGATCGACACAACCACCAAGAACCCCAGGGTAAGGTATTGTAGGTTATGCCCTGGGAGGATATATAAGGTTTTCATGCTAGGGTTTTTAAAATAGCTTAAAGATCAGATAAGAGCAACCTCCATATATATATATATATATATATATATATATATATATATATATATATATATATATATATATATATATATATATATATATATATATATATATATATATATATATATATATATATATATATATATATATATATATATATATATATATATATATATATATATAAAACAACAACAACAACTTATTAACGATATTTTATTCCAAAACTCTTAGGAGCTGTCCCCTGGCCCTCCATTGTCCAATCGCTTTCCCCCTCCCGAAGAAACTTATGAACGATGTTTATTCCAAAAATCTTGAGAGCTGACCTCCTCGCCCTTTCTCCTAGGCCCATCCCTTCTCCTCCCAAAATTATTCCAAGAACTATTTTCTAAAATAAGACAAATTTTTTCAGGCTCGTAACGTTTGATGGGTAAAACTAAACTTGATGAAACTTATATATTTAAAATCAGCATTAAAATGCAACTCTTTCGATGTCATTAATGGTATCAAAACTCCATATTTTAAGAGTTTCGGTTACTATCGAGCCGGGTCGATCCTTACTACAGTTCGTTACCACGAACTGTTTGATGTTGGTTATTATGGTGATTTTTCTTCTCTTTTTTTGATACTATGACAGATGAAAACACATAGCTCGAAATAAGAAATAGTTTTAAGTAAAGCACGTACAATTTCTTGGTCTTCAAAAAGCTTGGGAGGCGATAGCCCTACTCTTTTTGTATGGAAACATATGTTTGTTTTCAGTTTCGATTTGTTATACAAAGTAATCTATTTGTTATGGCTTTTATGCTTAATGCTCTTTACTCTTTTTTTAAAACTGTTTTTTCAATTTTTTAATTAATCACAAATCAATTTCTAGTATTTATTGCTAAATATCTGCTATTTATTTTGCTTGAAATCTTATTGGCTTAAATTCTTGTTTGTAGTTGTGGCTTAAATTTTCGTCTGTAGTACAGATTGTTCCAATCTGAATGTTTTTTTATGGTGAGTTTAGGTATTTGGAAAAGCGAAAAACAGATGTTATCAAAGTAAAAGCCGAAATATTCACTGAATTGAATTCTACTGTCTTGATGAAATTTCTCTATTGTTTCTAAGTTGTGTTTGTTTGTTATGGAAAGGCAATGTGGTCTCCGTCGTTATTTACCTCTAGCTTATGGGGGGCAGTTGACCTATGATATCTTTTATTTTAGTAGCTTAGATAAAAAAAAATGTGCTAATATTGTCAATAATTTTTTTTTTAGAATCCTGCAGGAATGGAAATCTTATTTACAAGTATTTAATATATAAATCACATTTAAATAACCAGAAAGAAGCGTATTGCACTCATACACTATAATTAAAAACGTTATTCCCTATTTTTAAGGACAAAAAAAAACATTATTTCTTCAAAAAGAAAATCTTTTGAAAATTTTTGTTTGAAAACCTGGTCATTGTTGATTTTTCTCTAGTTGTTAGATTAAAAAGGAATTTGTCATGATTTTTGCTTGTCAAAAGAACGACTTTTATAAAAAAAAATTGGAAAGCTTGAGAGATGAATCTTCGAAGAGAAACTGTATTTATTCTCTAAGATTCACTCCTGGACCCACTATTATTAACCTATCTTCTACAACGTTTGAACCCCAGGAAATCGAAACACTGAAAAAAGGACCAAAATTATCTTTTCCACCGAAACAAGTCCCCGTGGCAGATATAGTTCCCTCTCTAGAATCTGCTTTGCATAAACACTACCCATCTGTTTCTAACCCCGATGAAGTTAGGTCTTGTCTCATAAATACCCTTTATAAAAGCCAAAAAAAGATTAAGGCCTACCACTTTCACAACAAAAAATTTGCACAACATAAAAATATTATCTAATCTCCGCAAAGACTCGTCTATTATAATAACCAAAGCAGACAAAAGCAATTCACTTGGTGTTATGGATACGACAGACTACGAGAACGAAATCTTTTCACATTTAAATGACACATAAAACGGTAAATGACATATACAACGGTAAGTCATGATCCTACTGATCAGTTTGCTATTAATATTATAAATGAATTAAAGCAGCTAAAACGGAAGTGTAAAATCACCCCACAATTATACAATAAATTTTCCCCCGTGGTAGTTTATGTCCAAAATTCCACAGTTTACCAAAAATACATAAACAAGGTATTCCCTTAAGACTTATCGTAGCATGTATTAAAGCCCCCACATTCAATATTGGAAAATGGCTTGCACAGCTCTCAAACCTTTACTATATTCCCAAGATTCCTATATTAGTAATTCGGCAGATTTAGTTAAAAAACTTAATAACACAAGTATTTCAGAAAACACAATAGTTAGTAGTTTTGGCATTGTGTCTATGTATACGAATATAGATGCGGAGATTTCTGAGAAATTATTAATCAAACAGTTCGTGGTAACGAACTGTAATAAGGAGCGACCCGGCTCAATAGTAACCAAAACTCTAAAAAATTGAATTTTGATATCAATAGCTACATCAAAAGAATTGCATTTTAATGCTGATTTCAAATATATAAGTTTCATCAAGTGTAATCTTACCCATAAAAAGTTACGAGCCTGAGAAAATTTGCCTTATTTAGGAAAATAGGGGGAAACACCCCCTAAAAGTCGTAGGATCTTAACGAAAATGACACCATCAGATTCAGCGTATCAGAGAACCCAACTGTACAAGTTTCAAGCTCCTATCTACAAAAATGTGGAATTCTGTATTTTTTGCCAGAAGACAAATCACGGGTGCGTGTTCATTTGTTATTTTGTTTTTTTGTTTTTTTGTTTTCCAGGGGTCATCGTATCGACCAAGTGGTCCTAGAATGTCGCAAAAGGGCTCATTCTAACGGAAATGAAAAGTTCTAGTGCCCTTTTTAAGTGACCAAAAAAATTGGAGGGCATCTAGGCCCCCTCCCACGCTCATTTTTTTCCCAAATTCAACGGATCAAAATTTTGAGATAGCCATCTTGTTCAGCATAGTCGAAAACCATAATAACTATGTCTTTGGGGATGACTTACTCCCCCACAATCCCTGGGGGAGGGATTCCGTTTTTCAAAAAATGCAATAACGAACCCTCGGACGGCAAGTATTTTCCCCAAACGTCACTCACCATCCAGATTACGACAGCCTCGAGCTGTTTCTGAGCCTATCCCAGTTTTGTCTCCCATTCGCTGCGTTACTTCCAGATATGAAAAAACCTTTGTCCCCTTCATCACAGAAAAAATAAATAAAATAGCCAACTAGTTTCTCTACCCCCCCTTCTTTTTTTGTGAGGTGCTTTAGGTCGTTACACTAATTTACTTGCCTCCCGCTGTTTTGATTTAGTTTCCCTTTTAATTCATATGTGTTTTTCGTGTGTTTTATGCTTCGTTCTTTTTTTTGTGAGTTTTTGGACTTTTTTTGGTGTCCCTTTTAATTTGTAGATATATATGTTTATTTCTTGTTCATTTCTGTGTTATTATACTTTTTTGTCCCCTTTCCTTTTTTTTCTGACTTACATATTTTTTTATTTATTTTTTTGACTCATAATTTGATTATTTATTATTATTAGCTTTGTGTTTTTTGCTTTGTTTGTTTTATTAGTCGACTCCGAAGTCCGAGTTCGGCCCTTTGAGGGCTTGTGATAGTGATTTTTTGAAATAAATATCTTATCTTATCTTACAAACTTTGACCAGTGTTTACATATAGTAATGGTTATTGGGAAGTGTACAGAAGTTTTCAGGGGGATTTTATTTTGTTTGGGGGTGGGGCTGAGGAGAGGGGGCTATGTTGGAGGATCTTTCCTTGGAGGAATCTGTCATGGGGGATGAAAAATTCAATGAAAAGGACGCAGGATTCTCTAGCATTACTATAAGAAAACAATGAAAAATAAACATGAAAACTTTTTTTCAAATGAAAGGAAGAAGTAGCATTGAAACTTAAAACGAACAGAGATTATTACGCATATGAGGGGTTCTAAAAATACTTTAGCATAAAGAGCGAGGTATTTAGGAGGAGATAAATACCTTGCTCTTTATGCTAAAGCATTTTTAGTAATTTCAACTATTTATTCTACGGCCTTTCTGATTCAGGGGTCATTCTTAAAGAATTGGGAGAAAAGTTAAGATTTAGTGTAAAGAGCGAGGTATTAACGAGGGTACAATCCCCCTCGTATACATAATAAAAATATAAGGTTATGAAAGTTTGTTACGTAATTTAATTCTTAAGTTACGTATATTTTTTACTAATAAAAACGTTCGTTAAAAATTAAAAGTTCTAGTAGCCTTTTTAAGTAACCGAAAAATTGGAGGGCAACTAGGCCTCCTTCTCCACCCCTTATTTCTCAAAATCGTCTGATCAAAACTAAGAGAAAGCCATTTAGCCAAAAAAAGAATTAATATGCAAATTTCATTTTAATAATTTATGTGCGGAGAGCCAAAACCAAACATGCATTAATTCAAAAACGTTCAGAAATTAAATAAAAAAGAAACTGATTTTTTTAGCTGAAAGTAAGGAGCGACATTAAAACTTAAAACGAACAGAAATTACTCCGTATATGAAATGGGTTGTCCCCTCCGCAATCCCTCGTTCTTTACGCTAAAGTTTGACTCTTTGCCACAATTCTACTTTTTAAAACAATTGAAAGCTTTAGCGTAAAGAGCGAGGGATTGCGGAGGGACAACCCATTTCATATATGGAGTAATTTCTGTTCGTTTTAAGTTTTAATGTCGCTCCTTACTTTCAGCTAAAAAAATCAGTTTTTTTTATTTAATAAACAAAAAAAGAAGAAAATTATCATTTAATCGAAGTTTCAGCGACATGAACTGATTGTGAAGTTGTAAGGTTTTTAATGTAATTTTAGTTTCGTGATTCATTTTATCAGCAAACAAATAGGCTACCGATGGGAACACCTTTATCCGGGCTAATGGTAAGTATTTATGTCGAGAACCATTAAAATTGGGCATTAAATTCTTATTTTTTAAAACATGTATATTGTGGTCGCTACATTGATGACGCAATTTCACTTTGGAACTATAGGGAAATTGAACTTCGGGGTTTCTTTGATCATCTTAATACTTATGATAGAAACTTGCAGTTTCCCCTAGAAATTGAAAATAAACTATCGTTTTTAAATGTGTTAAGTATTCTTAGTTCTTATAAACTCCATTTTACTCTCTATAGAAAACCAACGCAAAATAATAGATATCTTCATTTTAATTCAAATTACCCCCCACAAGTTAAAAGAGTAGTTGATACTTCTTTTATTGATCATGCCTTGAACATTTTCTCCGATTCGTACATAAATGCAGAAATAAATTTTTTCACAGATATTCATTTCGGTAACGGATACCCCATTCCTTTTGTCAATAATACAATTAAACGTAGACAAAAAGACGTTCCCGTAAAATCAGAGATATTTCATAATTTGATGCTCCTGATAAGTCTTCAAATATAATCTATCTTCCGTAAAAGTTTTGCGACTGTGGCAATTACTGTGTTGGTAGAACTCATCAGAATATAGAAAAACGGCTACACCACCATAAATAAGACATAGGCAAAGCATTAATTTCTAATAGCTCTAATAATTCCTTTGATTCTGCTCCAGCTTGCCATGTATTTAATAATCTTAGACGCACAATACTTTTTGAAAAATCTTCTCTCATTAGTAATGATTTGGGGATAAAACAGGTGGTCCGGGGATTTATCGAAATTGCTCTAATAATAAATAATAATTATGACTAAATATTTTATAGTCATATTTAATTAAAAATGATCTTATATAATATTTTTCAAAACCAATTTACAATAGTATTGAACCTGTTACAAAAAGGTCTTTAAGGCTAGCTACCAAAAAAGCAAGATTAGGTTCGGGAGCTAATATTTAATTATTTTTTTTTTATTTCGTTTGAATGAATTTATCATCTCACATCTTTTATTATTCAGTCCTGGTTAAACTTAGTTGAAGTAAGGAAGCTAGGGCTGTTTTAAAAAGTTTTTTAAAAACATTTTTAGTTTCAAAGTTAAATATATATATATATATATATATATATATATATATATATATATATATATATATATATATATATATATATATATATATATATATATAAATATATATATATATATATTATTTTTTTGGCGTTGTGCTAAAGATGGCCCTTGGACACAGGGCCGAAATATTCACTGAATTAAATTCCATTGTCTTGAGAAAATTTCCCTATTATTTCTAAGTTGTGTTTGTTTGTGATGGATTGAAGACGACAATACTTTGTATATTATAAAGATATCTTCAAATGAAAAATAAAATAAAAAGAACTGTCTAGTTACAAAACATTTAAGTAGTAAATGAGGGATCTAAAAAGGGGATGATCTGTTCGACCCTACAACAAACATGCATTTTAATGTTTCCTTACATGTATCCTTACATGATTGTTCAATATCAAGATGAAACAGCTCAATAACAGCTCTTTGATAATTATCAGGGTTGGATAAACTCTTAATTCAATCAAATCAATCAAAGTTTTTTTGTAATTACATTTACCAAACTATAGGCCCCTTGTACGTGCGCAGAATTTCTTATTTTGGTGTGGTTGGGGAGGGGTGCGTGGGGAGTGGTATTTAAAAGCTGAAAAACACTATGCACTAACAACCTATAAATATTTGAATAGATGCAAAGTATAAAATATGATAAGAACTTCCAAACATAAATGTGACTTTGCTTGCAAACACATCAAGCATATACCCAGGTAGCCTTCGTTGCCACTAAAGCTTCATCATCCTTGTGATTTTTCTGTCTATTTTAAGGGTGGATACAGGGCGGTTTGGGAGGGTACATACTTACTCCCCCCCCCGCATAGCTACCCCTTTCAAAGTAAATCTTTATATATATACGTAAAACCTTTTTCTCTTTTATTATAACTTTTGAACATAAAATCTCTTGTAAAATTTCAAAAGCATTTACAACAAAATTTGTCAATTGTGGTTCTGTAAAAACTTGCATGGCATTAGTTTGGCTTTTGTCAAGCCTAATACTAAAATATATTTTTTTCACTGGATACCTTACCAAAATTTGTACAGGTCCTGTATAACGGTAGTTCAAGCATTTTGATTTTTCTGGGTTAATGAATGTGGCACCTGTCAATTTTCTTCTTCCCCTCGATTTTTTTTTGGAAAAGCATTAGGGCATAAAAAGTCGCTAGCTGTAGTTCCATCGAAAATGGCATGGCTTGAATACGATTAGGTCCTTGTCAGACCTTATATTAAGATAATTCATTCTCGGAGCTTTATTTCAAGATCCACCTTCCTCTTACTTCTTGCCTTGGCCAATTTTTTACTTTGTTTTTATATGTTTGAAACTCTGCTTGATTTAAATGTGTTGTTTCAATCTTCTATTCCCTGGAAACGTCTGCAGAAATTCAGCTAAATAGCATTAACTTGATAAAATTTTATTTATTCGATATAAGTTTAATGTACATCGAAGGATTTGCACGAGCATAAACATATCAACGAGAAAACTGATCACGGTTTAACATTACAAACTCTTTGGCAATACATAAATAAAACTAAACTAACAACTATTTACAAAACTCATTCATATGGACTAGTATATGGGAACTTTCGTCTTCTACCAAAGCTCAAACGGATCTGCAGCAAGAGCAGTGACACCAATTGTTGAGGGATACCTTTGCCCCATCCTCAATTACCCCCTTCCCCTAGATTTAAAATAATAACCTTTTAGTATTTTCACTGGACAAAGCAAAACAAATCCCTCTCCCTAGATTTTGAAAAATATGTTTTCTCCCTCCCAGAATTTTTGTGTTTTGACACCGCTATGAAAGAAATAAATAAACTAAGGTCCTTACTAGGCATGGTGAAAAGGTCACATAGCTATACCATTTCTGTATATTTCATTAATTAAAAATGTTTCATTTTTTTGTTGCGGAAACACAGGTAGAAGACCTTGATACTTACTTAATCTATGTAGAATATTTTAATAAATTACAACTTTCCAACGTAAATATAACTGCGGACAATTATACCCGCGAGGGACGAGGGCTGATACTTGAAAAGGATTTGTTTGCGAAAAAGTTCTCCCTTCCCCTAAATAGCTAAATCAGCCTCTAGCCCCTCCTATAGTTTCTTAAATATCGTCATTTATTGCTAAACGTTATCCCTTGCCTTTGAACAAACTGCGTAAATGAAAGAATTTCCAGTTTATATATTTTTTTTTTTTTGAAGAGTACGAAGTTTTTTGAACTATACCTTCATACGAAGGTATAGAGAAGAACTAGAATTTGAAAGTATTGAAAAATATTTATCGAGCTAAATGGGCCTTAAGAAATTTTCTAGCTATATGATAAATAAAAATAAGACAAGAGGAATCAGTCAGTATTATTAAACGTTAAAGCTTGGCATAGATTACTGATTTTTTACTAGACCAAAGACATTTTTGAAGGTGTCAACTTAATTAGTCCTTCTTCTTTAAATGATGTACTTCAGATGTAAAACATACTACATATGCAATGCTGATTTTTCATAGATTGAAGATACAGACCGCGATATTGCCCTGGAGATATCTTCAGGCAAAAGTTGTATAATAAGGTTTATGCAATATAAAACTTTGTTTTATTTTTCTCACTATTGTGCTATAGGGTAAAGCAAATTTTCAATGAAATGTAAGCTATTTTGCTGAACGATTGTAGAACAAACCAACTTCAAGGTTAAGGAAGAGTTTAATAGATTTCAGTTAATTCAAGATATGCGGCATAACTGCAGTATGTGTATGCATTAAACTTTCCCGGCTGTTGAAATTAAAAGTTTGATAGTGGCCCTGCAATAGTTTTGGCTGATCGACGAGGAGTACATCCACATCGAGGAAGCGTGCATAAATGAGTGATTATGAAGTATTTTCGTGCATATAGGAAGCATATTCTGGTTTGATCCGCTTTTGTTCTGATTCGGATTCAGAATTATCACTATCGCTAAGGTCCTCGTCAGCATCGTGCTGTCGTTTAGCTGTGGCCATTTCTGCAGCGTGCCGTTTGCGCCACTTCGTTCTCCTGTTTTGGAACCACACCTACAAGAAAATATTAAGTTTAGATTATTAAATTAAGTGAATAAATATAATCTTGGACTTAACCACTTTCTGGACAGAAATTTTAGAGTTGGCCAAAATTTTAGAGTTGCTTTACATAATCATTCATAAAAATGAAACAGCCACATTTTGGATAGCAGTACGATTCGTGACGACTTATTCTGAACTGGGCATTACATTATTCATTTAGTATGGTGTAATTAAACATAAAACTGCTAGTGAAAAAAAAAAACATTTTTGTTCAATATGATACGACTGTCATGATACGAGTTGCGGTGATTTATTATTCCAGATTTAGTGGTTAATTATTTGTCAAACATTGCAAAAATTAAACATAAATATATCATAGGAGAATATTGAGAAACTTTAGTTGTTATTAAAGGTTAATGTACCAAGGGGTGTTGACGTCCTTTTCCAATGTTTTTGGGCTTGCTTTCCGAGAGTTTGAATTAAATATTAAAGAAAGTATTATCCAAGGTGTGATTATAGAAAGAGCGGGGTCACAATCAAAAAGAGAGAGGATCGTGGATATGAAAATTTGATTCGGTTTTGGAACCTTGAAAATAATCAAAATTCAATACAAGAATAGAAATATCACATATTTATGAATAGTTAACTTAGATTTATTTTTCAAAACCGAGGTCTGGATATCATAATAAAGCAATAACCACATCTCACAAAAACAAAAAGATTACCTAAAATTAATCTTAACAGTACTCTACTTTATATTGAAAAAAAAAAAACAGAACACAAATAAAATAATAATAAATTGGAAGATCAATATAAATTAACAATCAACATGAAGAATCAAGTAAAATAACTCTGGAAAAGCAGTGACGAAACCCTTTCTAGTCACAAAAGGCTGAAGAATCCACCGGGTTTCGCCACTGCCCCTTCCTTGGACTTTTTTTTGTGGAAAACACAGTAGCAAAACGGGTTGTAAAATTTTTTTTAGTTAGTGGCCTGCCGT
The DNA here is from genome assembly GCF_032884065.1 of Artemia franciscana. Taxonomy (NCBI): domain Eukaryota; kingdom Metazoa; phylum Arthropoda; class Branchiopoda; order Anostraca; family Artemiidae; genus Artemia; species Artemia franciscana. Next base: position 44,900,399 of record NC_088863.1, on the reverse strand, counting down.
ATTTTAAAAGTATTTTTTACATTTACCTCGCATTAGGGCTTCGTACACATATATTAGAAGTGAAAAAATCCTTTAAAGTTTCTATTGAAATAGAACTGATTCCGAAAACACTTTTAGGGAACTTTATCGAAAAACTTTCCTGATTGATTCCAGCAAGCACACATAAAGAAAATGTTTAATTTTGATCTTGAAAGAATTATTTCATTGACTGATCAGTAATTAAAAACAATTGTGACAGTTTAATAATAATTATAAAATTATTATAGGAAAAAGCTCACTAATTTATAAATAGAATGAATCCGAAATGAATTCTTATAGTATCCAAATTATCTCAGCAAATATTTAATTTCCTAGACCATATTTGCCAAGCAGCAGACTTCTTTTTCAACTTTTTTCAACTTTCTACAATCAAAAGTTTCGTATTATCTCATAAAGTCGGAACAACGACGTATCAATTATGTTTAGAGTCTCATGGGTAGGACTTGACCGGAATTATAAGCAAGTTCGTATCATGACCTGCCTTTCTTCAAGCTATAAATTGCCTCTCAAATAGACTTATGGGATATTAGAACCAGCAACTAATTTATACAACTGCTGTTCTATGGAGACCATTCAAGAATAAATGAAAACTTTACGGCGAGAATATACTTTGGTGATATTAATTCCTCCTTTTTGTTTCTAAGGGGCTTTTAACTTCAGTAGAAACGGCCCAAAATGTTTTTATTTTTTAGGTATTCATTGCCAAATACGTTTTATATCATAACAAACCATTTTGGACCTAGATAATAGTAAGACTGTTGTCAAGAAAAATAGCCAGTCGCCTTGCATTGATATAAACGGAAGTTCTGTGAATGGTAAAAATATAGTTGCGAATCATTTTGGTCAGTTTTATTGTCAAATTGGATTGTCTGTTCAAGGGAATGCAAGATATGTCAGGGAAAATGTTCTCAGTGAGGAATTCAAGGACTCTCGTGGTGACAGTGTTGAGTTCCTGTTTGAAAAATATACAAATGATGAAGTGATTAAGATAGTGAAAAAATTTAAAATAGAATTCTGCTGGAGTAGATGGCGTGAATCTTAGAACTTTTAAAGCTAATATGACGTATATGCCATCATGTATCCTACATATTATCAACCTGTCTCTGGAAACAGGGACCTCTCCAGAAGCACTGAAGCAAGCTAAAGTTATCCCGCTTTATAAAGGGGTTGCCAGGTCGGATGCCGGTAATTGGAGACCGATTTTGATGCTGCCTATATTTTCAGGAATTTTAGGAAAAGTGATTCATCGTCGTCTATATGACTATTTCACGAAACATAGCCTACTCAGTGACACCCAATTCGGGCTTAGAAAGGGAAATTCAACTAGTCATGCTGCCATTTATCTTGTTGATTTTATAAATAATTGTTTTGGAAAAGGTGAAATCCCCAAAACAATAATTTTTAATTTTAAGAAAGCGTTTGACACTGTATAATTTTATTGCAGAAATTAGAATGTTTGGATATTAAAGTAGTATATCTGAAGTGGTTTGATAGTTATTTACGCGGGTAATCTATTAAAGTGATGATTGATGATGTGTTTTCTTCCTCTTATGAAGTGTCATGTGGTGTGCCACAGGGGTCTGTCCTTGTCCTGCTTCTTTATCTAGTTTATGCAGATAGCATGAGGTTCCGGATTGAAGCTTAATGTCATTTGCTGATGACACTGCAGTTACATTTTCTAGTCATTGTTTGGATAGCCTTGTCTTGAAAGTGAACAGCGTTTTGTGAAATTTCCATGTTTTTTCTAGATTTAGTTTGTTATCAGTTAACGTTGGCAAGACTAATTTCATTTTATATTCTAGAGTATACCAGCCCAATGATATTAATGGTAGAATTCTGTTTGATAATAAGTATATAGTTAAGGTTCAGGAAACCCGTTATTTAGGTTTTTACATCGATTGTAATCTATCGTCGAAACGCCACAGTGATGTTGTTGTAACAAAGATTGCTCGTGGTCTTGGAGCAATTCAACGTTTTAAAAATTTTGTAACTCCGAGAGTTTTATTGCTTTTAAACCACGCTCTTATTTACTCATATATTTCGTATGGCTGCATGTTATGGGCAAGTAATTTTTATGTGAATTTTTAACGTGTTAAGATTCTTAAAAATAAATTATCTGTCTTATTGGTGGATATGTTGAAGGTGAACACACCACTACAGCTTGCTTCAAAAAATTGCAAGTGCTGAGTGTAGGACAGCTACGAGAGTACCAAGTTGGAATTTTTACTTATCAATGTTGGTTTTTCGTGATTACCTTAGTGAAAATAGATCTTTGCATCATTATGAAACGCGTTACGCTAGTGATATTTTCGTCCCGCATAGAAGTGGAACCAGGGCCGGCTTCCCTGCTACATTCTAGCATTCGGGTGGCTGAGCATCTGGGGTTATTCAAAAGTAAATTTAAAAAGTATTTGTTAGGCCAAGTTTCATAGTTGTTTTTCTATTTATTTATTTTTCTTTTCTTTTTTCTCTCTTTTCTGTTTCTTATTGTGAGATTGGTTATTATTATTGATAAAGTACTACCCCAGCCCAAAAAAACAGAAAAAAAAAGTTAAACGATGCTGATGAAATTTATATCATGGACTTCAGCATATTCGAGAGCAATGAAGTTTCAAACCCATATATACGAAAATACGATTTCTTATTTTTCCTGAAAAGTATTTCTTGAGAGGATCAACTATTTCTATTATGCTGCTCCTGATTATCATTGGCTGTCGGAACAGCTAATCACGTAAATCCAACTCACGAAATCTATTTCGTTTCATATTCATTAATGTAACCTCACTGAAATTGGGAGTTTGGCTATCAGAAGTCTGAACTTTCGATCACATTCAGATTCTACCACTTGATAACAGACAGGAAAACATGAAAATAAAGTGTGAAACAAAAGAAGCCCTTTACAAAACATAAATATGCCAATCTTTTATTTAAAGAGCCCGCACAGTGGTATTTACTGTAATCAGAGATATTACTTTTTTTGCAATCAATATTATCATCCGGGAATCAGCCTATGAAATAGATAGGGACGTAAGCTAGACATAGGGCAGTTGCAACCGTAAGGCAGACAATAAATAGGAGCTAGATTTGTTTTTGTGAAAATAAAACTTTAGCACGGACTCCGTGCTGCCTCATCGTGGTAAATTCTTTTTATATGATTATCGCAACATACCATCCAAATAATAGTTCTAAAATTGCATCCACTAACTAAGAAAACAAATGAGAGCTGTGGCAATATGGTCTCCAGTAACAAATTGCATATTATCAAGCAATGAATAAGCACAATCATGGTTGCAGCGATAGTTGCAATCAAGTAAAGAATGAATCAAGGCCCACACTAACCACAAGTTAAAAATATGGTACAAAAACGTATATTAAGAAAAAAAATGTCATTTGTAGTTTATTCAGAAATGATAACAGTTATTTCGATTAATCTTAGTAGTATTAAATTAAAAAACAAGTTTTTTTCAATTGAAGGTAAGGAGCAACATTAAAAGTAAAAACAAAGAGACATTATTCCGTATATAAAGGGGGTTGCCTCCCTTCTCAATACTTTGCTCTTTACGCAGAGTTTTTGGTACTTTTGAAAGAGCTTCCTATTCTAATTAAACGGCCCTTGTGTTCTAGGAGCCGTTCTTAAAAACTGGGACAAAGAGTCAAACTTTAGCGTTATGAGCAAGATTCTGAGGAGGTGGCAACCCTTTACATGATGAATAATTTCTGTTAGTTTTTAGTTTTAATATTACTCCTTACTTTCAATTGAAAAGAAATTGTTTTTTTTATTTAATTTTGTATTATGTTTCAGGTAAACCTGGAAACTCCCATTGGAAACTCCCTCCCGTCACGAGAAACTCCTACGTGGAAATTTATTCCCACGTAAAATATCCCCCCTCCACACACACAAAATTCCCTCTGGACTATTTCATTCTTTATGAACCCCCTCCCCTCTCCTTCCTCCCGGTGAAATTTCTTACGGGCGATTCAGTCTGAAAAAATTCTCCTTAGCGTACTTTCATTTGAAAATACTTAAATTTTTAATCGTTTTCTTGATCATTCCAGAAATCACCCTTTCGTTAATTTTTTTCCTCGGAAATCCAAACCTGCTGAAAAAAGCCACCGGACAATTGTCAAATCCTCCAAATCCTCCCTGAGTAAAATTTCCCCTGGAAAGATCATCCTTTGAAATTTCTCTCCCCATGGAAACCCACCCCAAGCCCAACCTCTCCCCATCAAATGTCTGTATACTTTCCATTAACAAATGCTATATGTAAACAATGGGCAAATTTCATAGTTTGCAGGCCTCTCCCTATGGGCTGTGGGGGTTATTTTACCCCTAAAGACATAGTTAATGGGTCTTTAACTATGCTGAACAAAATGGCTATCAAAATTATGAACGAATTTGGAAAAAAGGCGCGTGGGAGGGGGGCTAGATGCCCTATAATCCTTTTGGTCACTTAAAAAGGGCACTCGAACCTTTAATTTCTGTTCAAATACATCCTCTCCCAATCTTCTAGGACCATTAGTTCAATAAAATCACCCCTGGGGGGGACAAAAAACAAATAAACACGCAACCGTGATCTTTCTTCTGGCAAAAAAAAAAAATAATGCAAATTTCACCTTTGTATATATAGGAGTTTGAAACTTCTACAGTTTCCGGGTTCTATGACACGCTAAATTTGATGGTGCAATTTTAATTAAGGTTCCTAGAATTTAAGGTGGTGTTTTTCCCCTTTTTCGAAAATCGTACAAATTTTCCAGCTTTTGACGGTAATTCTAAACTTGATGAAATCTATATATTTTAATCGTCATACTCAGCTGATTCTTGTTCTGTGCCTGATGATATCATTTTTTATAGTTTCGATTACTATTGAGCCGTATCGCTCCTTTCTTACGGTTCTTTACCACAAACTGTATGAAAATATGAACTTGGAAACAAACTTGCGGAAAATGTTTATAAACAGCCTGAAACCTCTTTCAAATGGAATCAGATCCAAATGAAAGGCGCAGCATTCAAACTGCCATTGCCGAAAACCTTGTCTATAGTACTTACAGCCCCCCCCACCTCTCATAAAGAGCTGTTAAAGAGCTTATTTAAAAGTTAATTAAATAGTTAATGCCTATACTTTTCCAATTGGTAAGGAAAGTAAAAGCAGAAATATTTTTGTAATCACAGGTTCGGAATTTAACGAAAGGACTTAATGGAAATTGAAACTTAAAGGAAGAGGGCAAATACTGAAGCTTTGAATAGACTACAGATGGAAGAGGGGTATACAGTGGAGTTGGCAACTTTGTCATTTTTTCAAGAAAAATTCCAAAAGCAAGCATTTTCAATGGGAATAACTCCAAAAAGGTATTTTTCAAAAGTTAAAGGGACAAAAATCTAGGGATTTGGGAAAAGACTCCTCCCCACCTCAGTTGACGCCATTAGGTTCTAAAGTGAGTTTTTAGCATTAACAGTAGATAATATTAATGTTTTGCAGCTTTTAGTCTATTTTTGAAAAGTATTAGAATACTGAGTTTGAGTAAATATACTTAAAAATACATTCTCTTACTACCTCCACAGATTGCAATCTTCCAAGTTGCTTTTTCGGCAATTCTAATTACTTTGTAGCTAAAAAACTAAGATCACTGCTTTAATAAGTCTAAAAGTTTTTGTTGAAAGGCTGTCAAAAAGGCATGACCGATTGAAAGCGATATTTGTTAGACTTACTGTTTACAACTGGCATTATCGTTGACGCCCTTTATGATTCAAGGGAATATCAAACATCTGTCGCACTAGAAAGCTCTGAGCTTTCTACCTAATAAAGCTGTAGTATATCTCTCAATCCCTGGCAAAGTGATGGTAAAAATTATTTTATTACGAGGGAGAGTTCCGCCCAACAGTTCAGCCTAACGAAGAATCAATAAATATAATGAATTGCAACAACTTATGCAACTTACGAAGGAAATTTAAATGCAGAAAGCAATGGCTAAATTAATGCCTGCAATCTGAAATAGACAGGACTGAGGTGAACTCTCACTAATGTGTACTTTTATTCAATTCTAAGTTTTACGTAAACTTCATTGGATTAAGGCAAACGTTTATAGAAGAAAAAAGAAATATAGGAATGGGAACTTTGGGAATAGAATTTCAGAGATTTTTTTTACGAAATGTCTGAAATAGAAATTCGGAAGAGAAATTTCAGGCACACATTCACTGTTTACCTGCAAGGATATGATAGCAAATACTCTAAGCGGTGCAAACGTTTTTCTTTTTTCTTTTTTTTTCTTTCTGGCACTGAGAGATCACATTTTCGGAACTTTAGTCATTCAATACTTTTGAAGACACCACTCGTAGTCCTAGCTGATCTTTGTAAGCGAATGCCGTTAGGACAATTTTATGGTTGGTTCAGATTTTAGTTTTCTCATGTTTTATTGTAGGTGGAATTTGTGTTTATTTTATTCTCCGGTTTTGCTGAGAGCAGCTATTAAATAGTCTATATTCAGAATATTCAGTTAGTATTCCCTTAGTAATACACCATATTTTAAATTTCTTAATTAGAATAGCTTCCTTGTGGTTTTTATGATAGAAAGGCAGTGTGGTCTTCTATGTTACTTTCTTTCTCTTTTTTGTTTCTTTCCCCCTCTCTCTCTCTGTCTCTGTCTCTCTCTGTCTCTCTCTCTCTCTCTCTCTCTCTCTCTCTCTTCTCTCTCTCTCTCTCCTCTCTCTCTCTCTCTCTCTCTCTCTCTCTCTCTCTCTCTCTCTCTCTCTCTCTCTCTCTCTCTCTCTCTCGCTCTTTTTACTTTGAAGAGATGAAGTCACCCATAAAGTACAAAACCAGCATACGCCTTCTGTTAGAATAAATGGAACTGTTTTTTTTTTTTTTTTTTTTTTGTTTAGAAGCAAAACATAAAATAAATTTTATCTTGAAGTTTACGATAACTCTTGCACCAAAATCAATAGCAAAACGAAACTTACTTTAACTTGCGACTCTGTCATTCCTAGTGCATATGCAAGTTTTGCCCGCTCAGGTCCAGCTAAATATTTAGTTTGCTCAAACGTCTTTTCTAAAGCGAAAATTTGTTGGCCACTAAAAGTTGGTCGGGTATGTTTCTTCTTAGAACTCTCTCTGTCAAGACCAGGAACTGAAAGACTACCAGCAGCTGCTGCTAGAAAACAGAAAATAGAACTTTCAGGACTAAAAGACTTGAGTAAAGAAATAACCCTGGACTATCCAAAAATTTACATCCTTGATCAATCGGCGATCCACAAAAGGCCTGTCAAACCCAGCTCAATTGTAACCAAAACTTTACAAAAAAATGAAATTTTGATACCAATAGATACATCAAAACACTTGGATTGTTATGCTGATTTTAAATATGTAATTTTCCATAAGTTTAATTTTACACATCAAAATTTACAAGCCTTAGAAAATTTACCTTATTTTCAAAAAAGGGGGAAACGCCCACCCCCAAAAAAAAACTGAAAATCGTAGTGAAAATCACACCATCAGATTAAGCGTATAAGATAACCCTGCTGTAGAGGTTTCAAGTTCCTATGTGCAAAAAAGTCGAATTTTGTATTTTTTGCTAAAAGAAAGATCACGGATGTGTGTTCATTTGTTTTTTTACCCAGAAGTGATCGTATCGTCCCAGTGGTCCTAGAATGTTGTGAGAGGGCTCATACGGATGGAAATTAAAAAATTTTTAGTGTCCTTTTTAAGTGACCAAAAAACTTCGAGGGTAACTAGGCCCCCTCCTACTCTCATTTTTTCCCAAAACCACCTGGTCAAAATTTTTGAGATAGAAATTTTGTTCATCATAGTCTAAACATCTAATAACTATGTCTTTGAGAACGACTTAATCCTCCCAAGTCCCCAGGGCAAGGGCTGCAAGTTATGAACTTTGCCCATTGTTTACATATAATATTGGTTATAGGGAAGCCTACAGATGTTTTCAGGGGGATTTTTTTCTGGTGGGGTGCGGGGATCAGAAGAGGGGGTTACGTAGGAGGATTCTTCCATGGAGGAATTTTTCATGGGGGAAGGAAATTTCCATGATGAGGAGCTTGATTTTCCAGCATTATTTAAAAAACAATGAGAAATTAAATTTAAAAAAAAAACTAGTTTTTTCAACTGAAAGTAAAGCAGCATTAAAACTTCAAACAAACCTCCCAATCCCCTCTTCAATACCTCATTATTTACACTAAAGTGTTTCCAGTAATTTCAAAAGATCTATTTATTCTAATCAAACCACCTTTGTGATTCAGGGGACATTAGAATTGGGACAAAATTCAAACTTTAGGTAACGAGTGAAGTATTGATGAGGGGGTGAACCCCCTCATATACGTAATAAAATTTTCTAATGTAGAAGTTCATTACGCAAGTTCATTCGTAAGTTACGTATATTTATTACTAATAAAAACGTTCTTAAATAAAATTAAAAGTTCTAGTGGCCTTTTTAATTAATTAAAAAAAATCGGAAGGCAACTAGTCCCCCTCCCCCGCCTCTTTTTTCTCAAAATTGTCCGATCGAAAATTTGAGAAAGCCATGTAACTAAAAAAAAGTAAAATTAATTTGAAATAAAAGCAACTTAGAAACAACAGGGAAATATTTTCCCCAAGACATTGGAATTCAGTTCAATGGATATTTCGGCCCTATATACAAGGGTTGTCTTCAGCACAATGCCAGAATATATACATCAAAATGGGAGAATTATAACTAAAAATGTTTTTAAAAAACTTTTTGAAACAGCCCTAGCATCCTTAGTTCAACGTAGTTCAAACAGGACTGCTAAATAAAATGATGCGAGACGATAAATTCATTCAAATCAAACAGAACAAAAATATTTAAATACAAGTTCTCATGGCTAGTTTTCCTTTTTTTGGCACCTTGCCTCAAAGGCCTTTTTGTCAACTCTTTCAATATTATTATAAATTGATTTAGTAAAATATTTTGTTAGATCATTTTTAATTAAATTTGAGTATAAAGAATCTAGTGAACGCTCTCCTAAGTCCCTATTTAAAGAGATATTATTATTTATCTTGAGACTAATTTCGATTATTTCCCGAACCACCTGTTTTATCCCCAAAGCCTTATTAAGGAGAGAAGATTTTTCAAAAAGTATTGTGTTGGAAGGCTTATTAAATATATGCCAGGCTAGAGCAAAATCAAAGGAGTTATTAAAACTATTAGAAAGTAATGCTTTGTCAATGTCTTCTTTATGCTAGTGTAGCCGTTTTTCTAGATTCTGATGGGTCCTGCCACCATAGTAGTTGTCACAATCACAGGGAATTTGATAAGCCCCTCTTTGGCGAGTAACTGGGGTCTTATCTTTACTGGAGTTTAAGAAATTTCTTATTTTAAAGTTATTAGTGAAAATTACATACAGATTATTTTTTGTGCGAACATTTTTTAATTTTGTTGTGATTTTTGGAAAATACGGAAGATAGATAATATTTAAGGGTTTATCAGAAGCCTCACATTGGGATATATCCTCTATTTTACAGGAATGACTTTAAATTCTACTATTAAATATATTATTGATAAAAGGAATGGAGTAACCATTACAAAAAAGAATATCTCTGATCAAATTTATTTTTGTATTAATATACGAATGGGAGCAAATATTCAGGGCACGATCAATGAGAGAAGTTACAACTGCTCTTTTAACTTATGGGGGATGATAAAATGAAGATATCTATTGTTTTGTGTTGTTTTTTTGTAGATAGTAAATTTCAGTTTATCAGTATTACGAATAATTAAAACATCTAAATACGGTAATTTACTTTCAATTTCTAGGGTAAAGAGCAAATTTCTATCATAAGTATTAAGATGCTCTAAGAAACCCCGAAGTTCACTTTCCCCGTAATTCCAAAGTGAATTACGTCATCCATGTAGCGACCCCAATAAACGGGTTTTAAAACATTTGCTCAGAAATAGCCTGTAGTAAGGAGCGTTGCAAGTTTGACTCTGCCACAATTCTACTTTTTAAAACAGTTAAAAGCTTTAGCGTAAAGAGCGAGGGATTGCGGAGGGGACAACTCATTTCATATACGGAGTAATTTCTGTTCGTTTTAAGTTTTAATGTCGCTCCTTACTTCCAGCTAAAAAAATTAGTTTTTTTTTTTTTTAATTCGTATACATGGAGACAATGTCACAACTACTAACTATTGTCAAAAAAGGTAAAATTAATATGCAAATTCCGTTTTAATCATTCATGTAAGGTAAGCCAAAATCAAAACCTGCATTAATTCAAAAACGTTTAGAAATTAGATAAAAAGCAAGTTTTTTTTAACTGAAAGTAAGGAGAGACAATAAAACTTAAAACAAACAGAAATTATTCCATATATGAAAGAGGCTGCCTGTCCTCAACGCCCTGCTTTTTACGCTAAAGTTTGACTCTTTCTCAAGAGTCTACTTTTTAAAACAATAAAAAATTTTAGCGTAAAGAGCGGGGCGTTGAGAAGGGGACAGCCCCTTTCATATACGGAATAATTTCTGTTTGTTTTAAGTTTTAATGGCGCTCCTTACTTTGAGTTAAAATAACATGTTTTTTTTATTTAATTTTATTAAGAAAGCATTCATCTTATAAGAAAGCATTCCTGTTTTATTAAGAAGCATTCCTAAGAATTAAAAACTATTTTTGATGAAAATTCTGAATTATTTTGTTTCCTTCTCTGCTCCTTTTCTTCTCTTTGCTTCTCCCTCTTGTTTGTTTTATTTTTATGCATGTATTTCCGATAAAATAGTGTAATTAATTAACTTTATTATCTCTGCTTACAGGTTAGCTGACCTTATAGAAATCTTTGGTTTATTTTATATAGTATGAATTAATGAACTACCAACGAAGCTACATACGCATATATTATTACTTTAAAAAACAAATATGACACCATCCGCATAATCCGTATGCAACAAGAGAATTAGTGATGAACTACAAAATAAGAACCGAATATATCTCTATGCTGCGAACATTGTGATACACACAAGATAATATGAACGGTTTAATCTTTGGTAAATCATAAACCGTGTCTTCTTAATTTTTTGTCAATAACTGTATAAATAAGTTAGCCATAATAGGGAAGCAAGCAGATGTTCCAACTGATAACCATCCTATTCCACTTTAATTAACTGATAAAAGAATTGAAACCAAGGATGTAGGCCACAATGTTCCACCTGTAAATCATAATTTTGAGTAGTAATTCCCCAGCTAAAACAGAATTTATAGTATTTCATGTTTATTAAAGGGTGTAACAATTTAAATAAATGTTAAAAACGTTAAATGGGGTTTAATAGACACAGTGCTGGATAAAGAACATCCGACATCAGGATTTATTGTACCCATTCATAGCTTTAGTTTATTACCGACATTATTGCCAATTTTATGTCGGTGATAAGACTACTGTAGCAGCAAAATAAGATGTGAAAAGATATAACAGCAATATAAACGACCAAGACAGTATTCCTTAATTTGAAAATGTGCCTATAAGACCTTCTTCAATAACACAAAGTAATTTAAGAGTTTCGAAAAAGAGAAAACCATTTTAGAAAAAACGCTACTCAGGGGTTTATAAGGGAAGGAGGATACCCCCTCCTTAAATCAAAGACTTTCTAGAATGTCGCAGTGCTTTTTCATTTAAATAATTAAATAAAATTCTTTTTCTTACTATGGTCCCCTTTCTTTAAGACTTTTTAACAAAATGCAGCCAAAGAGACGAAACTATACCTAAGGTAGGTGGAATTACTGTCGCACTACAGTTTTTAAATTTTCATTCCTTTTAATTTTAAGGTAGTTTCCTAAGTTTCACCACCCATGGTAAGTTGGAAAGAAAAATCCTGTCTCCACCCGTGGAAATGGTTTCCTTACTAGGATAATCTCAAAGCTGGATCTTTCTTTCAAGAGAAAAAGCCGTTTCTTTATTAAATAAAAAAAACAAGATTTTTTTAACTGAAAGGAAGGAGCAGCATAAAAACTTAAAACGAACAGAAGTTATTCTGCATATGAAAGGGACTGTCCCCTCCTCAATGCCCCGATCTTTACGCTAAATTGTTTTATTGCTTTAAAAGTGGAGCTGTGAGAAAGAGTCAAACTTTAGCGTAAAGAGCGGGGCATTGAGGAGGAGACAGCCCCTTTCATATTAGAAATAATTTCTGTTCGTTTTAAGTTTAATTGTCGCTCCTTACTTTCAGTTAAAAAAACTTGTTTTTTTATATTTAATTTCTGAACGTTTTTGAATTAATGCAGATTTTAATGTTGGCTCAACGCACGTGAATAATTAAGACAAAATTTGCACATTAATTGTGCAAATTTTGTCAAGGTTTTGACCGGACGGTTTTGAGAAAAAAGGGGCGGGGGAGGGAGTCTAGTTGCCTTCCAATTTTGGTCACTTAAAAAAGTCACTACATTTTTTTTTATTTACGAGCATTTTTATTAGTAATAAATATACGTAACTCGCAAAATAAACTTATGTAACGCACTTCTATATTCGTATATTATTATTACGCATATGAGGGGGTTCGTCCCCTCGTTAATACCTCGCTCTCTACACTAAAGTTTTATTTTGTTTCAATTCTTTAAGAATGACCCCTGAATCACAAAGGCCGTTTAATTAGAATAAATAGTTTTTTTGAAACTGCTGAAAAATACTTTAGCGCGAAGAGTGAGGTATTGAGGATGGGCAAAACTCCTCATATGCATAAAATTTCTGTTCGTTTTAAGTTTTAATGCTGCTCCTTAGTTTTAGTTGAAAAACTTGTTTTTTTTCTATTTAATTTCTGAATGTTTTTAAATTAATGCAGATTTTGATTTAGGCTCACCGTACATGAATAATTAAAACGAAGTTTGCATATTAATTTTATTAATTTTGGCTAAATGGCTTCCTCAAAGTTTTGATCGGATGGTTTTGAGAAAAATGGACCAGGCCTAAATGGAGGGCAACTAGGGGGCCTAGTTGCCCTCCAATTTTTTGGGCTACTTAAAAAGTCCACTAGAACTTTTAATTTTATTTTAAGAACGTTTTTATTAGTAATAAATATACGTAACTTACAAATTAACTTATCCAATAAACTTCTATATTTGTATATTTTTATTACGTATATGAGAGGATTCGCCCCCAAAAAAAACAAATAAACAAATAAACACTCATCCTTAGTCTTTCTTCTGGCAAAAAATACAAAATTCCACATTTTTGCAGATAAGAGCTTGAAACTTCTACAGCAGGATTTTCTTATACGCTGAATCCGACGGTGTGATTTTCATCATTAAATAACTTTTAGGGGGTGTTTTCCCTTTTTTCGATAATAAGAAAAATTTTCTCAGGATCGTAACCTTTGATTGGTAATACAAAAATTGATGAAAATTATGCACTTAAAATCAGCGCAAAAATCCAATTCCTCTGATGTACATATTGGTATCGAAATTCCGTTTTTTAGAGTTTCGCTTACTATTGAGCAGTCACGCTCCTTACTACAGTTTGCTAAAATATTCCTGCGGACATGCTTGTTGCTTTTATAAGAGCGATCTTCATGTACTTGCAACATTGATAAGTTAAATGTAGTTTCAAAACTTAAGTCTGGTTTGAAACTTGCAAAGTATGCTTAAATTTTTGAATTGAACGAAGACCATATGATCATTTTTAATTATGTCTGATTATGTTTAATTCGATTATATTTTGATAATTTGTTTACATTGAATTTCTTTTTTAAGTTGGAAAAGTAATATCCGATGGATATCCGGCGGTGACTAGGAGGTGCCTAATAGACAATACAACTTTAAGGATAAGAATACAGGGGTGGTCCAAATACAAGGGACCCGCTTTGGTCAATTTCTTCCCAGAACCACTTCATATGGAAGAGATAGCCGAAGAAGTTTTGGAGGGAGTTCATTCGATTAAAAACTGAAAATTCTAGCGTCCTCTATACAAATAAGTTAAGAGTGGCCAAGGGGCAACGAACTTCCCTCCTTAGCCATTTTCATCTGCTCTTCTATTCAAAGACGTCCGATCAAAATTTGAGATAGCCATTCTGTTCAAATTGGTCAAATAACATTGCCTCTAGGGTAGAAATTTACCCCTTATAGTTCCTGAGTCAAGGGATGTAAGCGACGCAATTTGCCAATTGTTTAAATAAGGGCTTTTCTTATTGTGGGGGGGATGTTTGATCATTGGTCTCCAAAGAAGCTTAAGGTATTAAGGTAAAACTTTCAGGAAATTTTGAGTGAAATGTTGAATAAAATCGAAACATACTTTGTGTATGCTGGTTGCCAAAGGGCTAACCCATAGCATCTGGAGACAGGGCTGTAAATTGTGCAATTTGCCCATTGCTTGCATGTGACATTTATTATTGGGAAAGAGGGTAATGTTTGATCTTGGGTGGGTCCAAAAGGCTAAGAGTAAGGTTAAAATTCAGGGAATGTTGAAGGGTACGTCGAACTAAATCAAAAGACACGTGCAGATATTTTATCAAAAGGGGGTATTAGTAACATTTTAGGGATGGCTAAAAGTGTTAACTTAAAACCTTTACTGCTACTATTACTATTGTGACTACTTATGACTGTGATCGTGACTATTTGCCACTATTTGCGACTGCGACAACTTGCAACAGTGACTGCGACTACTTACGACTGTGATTACTTCAAACTGCAAACACTTGTGATTGCGACTAATTGCTGCTGCAAATGTGACTACTACTACTACTACTTCTACAGGTACGATTATGACTGTGACTGCTGATAACTCAATAGACTTTAGAAGATTTACAGTTAGGAGGAGTGGGTAGCCGAATTTATTTGTAGTAATTGCTGTTCACTTTAAAATCTGATTTGAGTATTGACTTTAAATTTTATATGTTTCATGTGTTATTTATTCGTCCAGATTAATGTCTGTTATGTTTATGTTTGATGTGATTATGTATTTGAAATTTATGTTCGTTTTAGGTTTCATTTATTTTTGATAATAAATTCTAGTCGTTATAAGTTTGAATTGTTATAGAACTCTGTTTTAATTCATCCCAAGTTTTGATATTGCTCTTTATTTTTCTTTGCACATTTACTTTTTCGGACATTTGTTTAAAATATTTTTTAAAAGAAGACATAGGAGTAGCCTAATCTCATACTCAAGCATCAGTCACTACAATATGCTGCGTAGCCGTAGTAGCATGGACTACTCGAATTCTCTTATCCCTAAACCGTGCAGAAGTCTTGCGCTTTAGTTCAGGTACAAATACAATGGGTGAATTTTTACACTGTCTATTACAAACTTATTTAGATATTGAAACAGGTAGCATAAACATTTTTTATTCAGTAACTGTACATTCTGGGCTTTATGTGTCTAGGTGCATATATTTAGTATACTCTACGAATAGCCTGTATTTCTAAAAGGAATAGGATTTTAAGCAGCTCTCTAAAAAATATATATAATCTATATACCGTTTTCAAAGTCATTATCTGTCGTAATTATGAGTTGAGATGAATACAATGAGTTAGGCTTGCACAAAAATAATTCATTCAATAAATATTGGACAAACTGGTTCAATTTATGATTTAGTTTAAAAAGCTGCAGAAAAATACTTCAAATATATGTAAAAGAATTATTATATACGTATTTTTTCCAAAAAATAAGCTACTTCTGAAAATTCATCGTACTAAGCCACCAGAAGAGAATACTCCGGTGAATGGTTAATTCGGGTAATAATTTTACAACACCATGCATATCTATATATTTAAAGGGTTGCGTCTTACCTCCAGCCAGTCTTTCTCGCCATGCTTGTAAGCCAAGTTGCTGCAATCCTTGAAACCCGGCAGTTGACCAATACGCACCAAGTCCCACGGGGAAACCCAAGGGAAGGGATCCAGTAGGTGAGGAATTTTGATGTGGCGCAGCTGACAGCCGGGGAAGAGGACGGTTCAACAAGTAATCAATGCTGTGAGGATTGTTGCTTGGATGTGTCGTGACTAGACTTGGCAACGAAGACTTCTCCAGAAGTACTTGTTGCCTAATTTAAGAACAAGCTACTATTAATAATTCTAAACATTACAACTTTGGACTTTATGATTCTTAAAATCCTACACCCACACAGGTGGAGAAGAACAAATCTATTATAACTAGGAAGATCCTCCAAGGCTACCATATAAGTGCATATGATTGTGTTTAGGGGAGAGGAAGGGACAACCTTGTGAAGGAAACCAGATAAAAAAAAAACTACACTAAGTTTGTAAAACTGTAATCAACTGTAAAAGAAATCGTAACAATCTTGCGACATTTTTGCAGGGGGGAAGGTGTTAAGAGCTTGATCCTGCGTGATCCCTATCTCACTAAAATTTAACAGATAATTTGAAATACTGTTTTGGCACGAATCTAGATATTAAAAGTTTTCTGTTGTTTTTTCAAGCAATAAACCACCAACAAAATAATTTGCACGTTCCCCATGAATTTTGAATCTGTGATTCTACAATCAGGATCTTACAGTTACCTATTTTTTCCTTGGAGTTTCAACCCTTGTGCTAGGATAACTAAAAAGTATATATATCCCAATAGAATATAAAACAAAAAAGCATATAAAGTTATAACATTAAAATACTGAACAAATAAAGATTATCCTGAATACAAGGATACTGCCCCTTTGATCTAAACCCTTTACGCTAAAGCTCTATAATCCACTACTCAAAGCATTTTTTAGTAAACTGATTGAGTTATTGCGTCATTACAATTTTTGTATTTACCAATCGTCTTTCAAAACAATTGAAGTGAAAATTTTATTTTTTAAGCAAAAACACATCCCAAAGCCGTTCCATTCTTGAGCCATTGTGAAAGATGCTTTTATTTCATTCCCATTGCTCCTACGTTAGAGCATTCATTTCAGAAATATTGAGGAAAGAACCCAAACGTTAATGTGCATAAGAAGAGGAGAAGGATTTGAGAAGGAAGCGGTATCGTTACACACAACATGGTTTCTGTTGGTATTTCTTTAATTTGGATATAAATATATAGCACAATGAAAAGTTTAATCACCATTCATCTCAACACCTATTTTGGAATGTATTAGAAATCGGCACTTTAGTTTGGCATGGTCCGTTTTGTTACTTGAAAAAATCCCTATGTCGTTAAAAGCCCTTTGCTATAGGCCCTGTTTGGAAGTTAAAATAAAAAAAAACTATTTTTTTCAACTTAAAGTAAGGAGCAACATTAGAACTTAAAACAAACAGAAATTATTACGTAGGAGGGTTGCTCCTCCTCAACACCTCGCTCTTTACGCTAAAATATTTTAGTACTTTTAAGGAGCAACCCCCCCGTAATAATTTCTGATAGTTTTAATATTTAATACCGCTCCTTACTTTCGGTTGAAAAAACCCTTTTTTATTTAATTTCTAATCGTTTTTTTAAATAATACCAAGAAATCTGGCTACACCTCGATGGAAAAATAGCTCTTCCTGACAGATTTATTCTCTAGATCAGTGGTTCTCAAATTGTGGTACGCGCAACCCTTGGGGGTAAGCAAAAATTTTTAGGGGGTACACAGCCAGCCAAAAGAAATAAAACAACCATTTAACTCTAGCACTGGCAATTTTATTTATATTTCAGCTATAGTTTACTTAGTACCGGTAATTGGAAGGGCTACCTAAAATATTTTGTGGGTAAAAAGGGGTACAGTGTCTAATTATGTTTGAGAACCACTACTCTAGACAATTTTATCCTGGTGAAAATTTACCCCAGACACTTACCCTTAACATATCCACCCGTAAAACTGAATCGACAAAGAGAAAGCAAGACACAAGAAGAATCTCGTGCAGGAATTCTGGCAGATTTCACCAATGACAAACTTTCCCTGAAAAATTCGCCCCCTCCCCACGACAAGTTTTCTCCGTTGAAAATCCCACCTGTATAAAATTCGACCCCCCCCCCTCACCCGAAAATTGTATGCACACTTCCCAGTAGCAAATATTACACGTAAATAATGGGCAAATTTAGTAACTTAAAGACTATGCTGAACAAAATGGCTGTCTTAAGATTTTGATTGGACGATTTTTAGATAAAAGGGCCATGGGAGGGGGCCGAGTTGCCCTCCAAATTATTTGATAACCGGAAAAGGGTACTAGAACTTTTAATTTCCGTTCGAATGAGCCCTTTCCCGATATCCTAGAACCACTGAGTCGATAAGATCACCCCTGGAAAGAACAAACAAACAAAAAACAACAAATAAACACGCATCCGTGATCTTTCTTATGGCAATATATATATATATATATATATATATATATATATATATATATATATATATATATATATATATATATATATATATATATATATATATATATATATATATATATATATATATATATTTAAAATGAGTGAGTTTTTTTTCCTAGAGAAGGGTCATTTCCCCGATGATTTCTATAAGATCTCCAAGTCAAATATCTGGGGCTTTAACTCCACACTCCGAAATTTTGACAAAAGGAAATATGCTCTTGCATAGGATATATTAACTATATATCTGGTTTTACTGGCGTAAATGTTTCCCTTTTTCAAAATATGGTGGAAATTAAAGAAAACTTTTGACTTGCTGAATAAGAGCAGGTGGTTAAGAGTGTGTGTGTGTAACAGAACCCCCGTTTCACTGAACCCCATGCAACAGAAACCAATCGTTTAACTGAAACCCTGTTTAGCTGAACACCCGTTTAACTCAACCCTCATTCCACCGAAACCTCCGTTTAACTCAATCCTAGCTTAACTTAGCTCTCATGTACCACAGCCCCGTTTAAATCAAGCCCTGTTTGACTCAGCTCATTCCAAGGCCTAAGAATAAGAGTGAACTAGCGCTGAGAAGAAGCCAAAAATTTGCTTCTCGCTTCGGTCAACGATCAAAATTTATAATGTGCTTGTTTTAAAGGTATTAATGGGGAGGAGGGAGGATCGTTGAGTCTGGGACAGGGCTCCAAAACTAAAAATTCTCTCTGGTTTGGCTTAAGTTTTAATAGGATCCAATTTAACCGTCCCCCGACCCCCCTCCCAGATGGTCGAATTGGGGAAACGAAAATTTCTAATTTAATTTGGTCTGGTTCCTGATACACCTGCCAAATTTCATCGTCCTAGCTTACCTGGATACCTGGATTACCTGGCTTTTTATGGCACTTGGTATCTACCAAGTGACATATAGCGATCGCAAATTCTTTCGGTCGGTCTGTCTCTCGATCTGTTTGTCCCGGTTTTGCTACTTCAGGCACTTCCAGGTAAGCTAGGACGATGAAATTTGGCAGGTGTATCAGGAACCAGACCAAATTAAATTAGAAATTTTCGTTTCCCCAATTCGACCATCTGGGAGGGGGGTCGGGGAACGGTTAAATTGGAAAAATTAGAAAAAAGGAGGTATTTTTAACTTACGAACATGTGATTGGACCTTAATGAAATTTGATGTTTGGAAGGATATCGTGTCTCAAAACTATTATTTTGAATTCCAACCGGATCCAGTGTCATTGGAGGGGGGACCGGAAATCTTGGAAAACGCTTAAAGCGGAGAGATCAGGATGAAACTTGGTGGGAAGAATACGCACAAGTCCAAGATAAGTGACTGACATAACCGGACCGGATCCGCTCTCTTTGGTGCAGTTGAGGGGGAGGGGGAGTAATTCGGAAAAATTAGAAAAAATGAGGTATTTGTAACTTACGAACAGCTGATCATAACATATTGAAATTTGATATTTAGAAGGATCTTGTGCTTTAGAACTCTCATTTTGAATCCCGGCCCGATCCAGTGACATTGGGGTATTTTGAGGGGGGAAACCAGAAATCTTGGAAACCGGAAATCTTGGAAAACCCTTAGAGTGGAGAGATCTAAATGAAACTTGATGGGAAGAATAAGGACAAGTTATAGATACGTGATTGACATAATTGGAATCCGTTCTCCTTGGGGGAGCTGGGGGTTGTTAGTTTGGAAAAATTAGAAAAATTGAGGTATTTTTGACTTAAGAACGGGTGACTGGATCTTAATAAAATTTGAACCTTAGAAGGAACTCATGTCTCAGAGCTCTTATTTCAAATTCCGACCAGATCTGTTGACATTGGGGGGGTTGGAGGGAGGAACCGGAAATCTGGGAAAACGCTTATAAATGTCGTAGATTCGTGATTGACGTAACCGGACTGGATCTGCTCTCTTTGGGGGAGTTAGGGGATGGAGTTCAGTGCTTTGGCGAATTTGGTGCTTCTGGACATGCTAGGACGACGAAAATTGGTGGGCGTGTCAGGGAGCTGCGCAAATTGACTTGAAAAAGCCTTTTTTCCCAATTTGACCATCTGGGGGGCTGAAGGGAGAGGAAAAATCAAAAAGAAATTGAGATATTTTTAACTTAAGAGCTGGTGAACGGATCTTAATGAATTGTGATATTTAGAAGGACCTCGGGACTCAGGGCTCTAATTTTAAATCCCGACCGGCATTAAGCCTCTGATTTTCCTTTTAAATCAATCTATTGATTCTTAGATTTTTGCTAGAACTCATACCATATGAGCTCTTGGCTCTTCCGACCTCGTCATAAGTGGCATATCAGCTCTTAGCTCTTGTTTATTTGGAACTTTCGGGTATAATCGGCTATGTAACACTAAAACCAGTAAACAGTATATGCACTCCTTAATGGAGTGGGGAGAATGAAACCCTAATTCTGAGAACTTTTGATGGTTACCTATTTTAACGGCTCTGCGACGTTTCAGTGAGCCACAAGTGATGGAGAAAAAGGAAAGAAAAATAAAATTCGTTCTTCTTTGAAATTCCCCAAAGAATATTTCGGAATTAATCTTAGCATTAACATGAAAGAAATTAGCATCTATCATTAAAGAATCAGCTTTGTATTTGAATTATTTTTTCCCTGGGTAGTTTTTTCAAAACTTTTTTCTTACTTTTCACTGGCAAATGAGGTTGGGAGGGGGAGTATCCGAGAGGGTATGTCAAATATCAATTAGCAAGTTTTCGATCATGGAGATTTAAGGTGTATACCTTTTTATGGTAAAAAGCCTTTATACTCCAGAAATTACACTAGAATCACACTTTGATGCTTTAAGGCATTTTTATGTCAGTTGTTTCAGCAATAAAGTTTTGATAAATTGTTACTTTTTAAAAGGGAGGAAGGAGCAGAAAAGGGAGTAAAGAAATATAAAACAAACGCTTGCAAAAGATTTAACCAATCAATCAAAACCATTTAACTCAAGTCAACTTTTATGAATTCCAACAGAACGGGCAGATTTACATTTTCTAATTATATTGTTTTTTTGAGAAAGGTTGATCTGAATGGGGCCTTTTTGAATGGGGATTGTTCCAAACATGGTTGGGTTAACTGAGGTTTGAATTGCTCGTAGATTGAGTTAAATGAAGGTTGAATTGTGTGGGTGTGGAGTTGAAAGGGGGATGAGTTAAACAGGAGGTTGAGTTGAGCGAGGTTTCAGTTAAACAGGTTCATTTGCATGAGATTAAGTTAAACAAGGGTCCAGCTGCATGGGATGACACTGACTGGGGGTTGATTTTCTCAGGGGTTGAGTTGCATGTTTTAGTTAAATGGGTTCAGTTGCACGGGAACTGGTTAAAGCCAAGCTTAGCGCCCAAATGATATCTTTAAAAGAATCTTAGGCTTAAACCCCTATCAATTCAATACTGAAAAAAGAATAATCTGTTTCAGATAGAGTCTCATCTACTAATAAGAAAATATCAATTTAATCTGCAATACTTACAGGCTCTGTGCAAACTGAACCTTGGTGTGAAACGGGACTATCCTTGGCAGAACTAGGTGATATTGAAAATCCCGACGGGATTTGAGCATGTAATAACTGGGTTGCAGTGGGTGAAAATCCTGTTGGAAATGTGTCTCTTCCAAAAGATAAAGCTCTCAAATGTTGCAAATTCTGACTTGCAATCGTTTGATTCGAAAGTAACTGATTCGCAAAATACATCTTGCTCAGATCACTATGCGAACTAGGGAATTGTGGCACACGTCCTGGTGGCGTAGCCGTCCTTTCAAGTGGCGACGAGACCTTTGGTGATTCTTTTGGTAATAAAGGGCTATCATAAGATAAAAGTCTTGACCCAGAAACACTATCCATATATGCTATATTGAGCAAGTTCAACATAGAAGCACTACTTGTATTTGCGTTCTTTAAATCTAACATGTCACAAAAACAGTTTATTACAGTTTGATGATTCTCCAACGACTTGGTTCTACTCAATAAAGTATCATATTGCTTCTCAAGGGATCTCTAAATAAGGAGGAGCAATTGTGCTTCATCACATTTTGATAGCTGCGCTATTCAAAGCTCAGTGATTGGCTGATTTAATTTAAGGATATACGGGTTCCCAGAATCTAATTGGCTAAATTGCTAGCACTGGATATTTAAGATCTAAGATCCATTGTTCATTCTAGATAGATATCCTGTCATGTATATAATATCGGCAATGGTATTTGTGAGAGAGCTTAACGTTTGTATAACTTTGACGGATTTTATGAGTGCAGATTATTAGTCTGATATGAAGACATGATTGATGGCTCAGTATTGTAAAGACCGAAAGGAGACGGAAATTAACTTTCAAATTCAAAAAGTCCGGCAAAACCTCGGGGGACGGTTAGGAAAGCATATAAGTTGAACGAGTTTAAAACTAATTCGCTAGAGTTTGAATAATCAGAAGTGAATATGATCAGAGGAAATATATTAAAAGACGATGGTCATAAAAAATATATGAATAATTGTAGCCAATAGATTTTAAAATTGGTTCTAGTTACAGTAGAGTATATTCAATTTTGTCCTTGATTTTTCATTACAGGATTTAAGACTATATTATTCAACTACCGTATGTCTTGTTTCTTTCACTAGAAAAAAGCCCAAAATGATGAATGTGCATAATTGTATAAAAGATGCTTAAGGACTTTGAGATCTTTTCTTAATCATATTAAATTGTCAGAATATGACAATATATTTTTAGAATATATATATATATATATATATATATATATATATATATATATATATATATATATATATATATATATATATATATATATATATATATATATATATATATATATATCCTGACTTTTCAACAAAATTATCGAATTAGAATAGTGTCCCCTCAATATTACCTCGCTCAAGTTAGAGCTTTTTAGCACTAATTAAACTAAGCCTTGTGTTTCAGGAGTCATTCTTAAAGAGTTGGGACGAACAGTCAAACTTCAGCGTAAAAAGCACGGTGTTGAGGAGGGGGCAATGTGTTTCTTTTCTTATTCTTATATTTTAATGTGGGTTGTTCGACTTTTTTCCCAAAATAGAAATACCAAAGCGGAATTACTTTGTTTATTTTCTCCTTCGATTGTTTCAACCAGTGTTGTTTGACTTTTTCCCGAAAATAGCCATATCAAAGAGGCAACATGCACACCCAAACACAAACACACGAGATCAGATACACAAACACACAAAGATAGATACAGAGACAGGCAAACACACAGTCAGACACACAGACACAGTTTCAAGACACAGAAAATCAGACAAACAAGCAGAAAAATACAGACACAGAAAATCAGACAAACAAGCAGAAAAATACAGACACAGAGACAGACAAATACACACTTAGGACGCATATGCACACACGCAAGCGCATAGAGAGATAGAAAAACAAAGACCCATACAGAGACAGGCAAACATGAAGTTAGATATAAAGGCACGGAGAAAAGGAGAAAAAAACACAAACACACAAAGTCAGACGCACAAAAACACAAGGAAAGACACAGAAGCAGACAAACAGACACTCAGATGCACAGGAACGGAGAGATAGAGATAGAGAGAGAGAGAGAGAGAAACAGAGAAAACAAATACACACACAGAGAGTCCGAGACCCAATCAGACAAAGACAGGCAAAATATCATGATAACAGCTTAAATTATTAAGCTAGACCTTTCAGGGTAAATTGTGGCAGATTTTGAACTTGCCAGAAGACCCAATGTGTATACTTTTAAAACTACTTCTACATTAACTGTAACGAATGACACTTAGGGCATTAAGCTGAAACTTTTCAGGAATGTTTAGGGGGAGTTTCAATTAAACGAAAAAAAAATATATGCATTGAGGTATTAGAAGGACATATTAGCAATATCATAGGCAGTGCTGATCTATCATAGCTAGTAATATCGTTGATATTTTATAGGATTTAATTTCATTGGAACTTGAAAGTTTTTGTGCCTTTTTTAAGGGTCAAAAATGAGTCTTAAAGAAGCCCATAATTTTCCAAATACCCACAATCAAAATTTTAGACAGCCATTTTGTTTAGCTTGGCTGAACGGTCTTGCAATGATATCTCTGGGGATATTGGGTAGGCCAACTCCCCGCTCCTCACAATTATGTAATTTCTCCTATTATGCTTAAAAATTAAATGTTGCTCTAATATTAAATAAAAACGCACCGTATGAGTATGGTGGTTCCCAGCAGTATCCCAAGAAAGCCTGAGGGTATTTAGTTCAAACTTTAGGGGCTACTTTCATTACTATCTCTGCTTTTAAAATTGAACCATATCAAAAGAGTGCAAGTGTATTCAGGCTAGACATAACTTGTTGGGAATGGAATTAAGTTTTGTTTTGCAGGTCAACTAGAGGAGGCATAGAACTATATAAACACTACTATTTGTGTCAAAATTTTAAAAAGGTCGTTTGTTGTTAAAAATTGCTGAAAAAGATTCCCTAGCATGGAAATAGCAGGCCAAAATATGAAATCTTAAAGAAACAAGAGCTAACAGCTCGTATGGCACTTGTGACAAGTCGGAAGAGCCAACAGCTCATATGGCATGAGCTCTAGCAAAATTCTAAAAACCCTCCCCCAACTCCCCCAAAGAGAGTGAATTTGTTCCGGTTGTGTTAATCGTTTATCTAAGACTTTTGTTTGTTTTTTACCACCAGGTTTTTATCCCAATCCTCCACTCTAAGCGTTTTCCAAGATTTTAGATTCCCCCCTCCAACTCCCCCACATGTCACCGGATCTGGTGGGGATTCGAAATAAGAGATTTGAGACACGGCATCCTTATAAATATCAAATTCATTAAGATTCGGTCACCTGTTCGTAAGTTAAGAATACCTCAATTTTTCTAATTTTTCAGAAATAATACCCTTCCAACTCCTTCAAAGAGAGCAGATTCAGTCCAGTTATGTCAATCACGTATCTAGGGCTTGTGCTTATTCTTTCCACCAAGTTTCATCCCGATCTCTCCCCTCTAAGCATTTTCCAGGATTTCCAGTCCCCCCAACTCCCCCCCCAATGACACTAGATCCAGTCGGAAATTAAAATATGAGATATGAGTTACGAGATTCTTCTAAATATGAGATTTCATTAAGATCCGGCACTCCTTCGTAAGTTAAAAATACTTCATTTTTTCTAGTTTTTCAGACTTAACCCTCCCTCCAGCTCCCCCAAAGAGAGCGAATCCATTCCGGTTGTATCAATTACGTGTCTAGGACTTGTGCTTATTTTCTCATCAAGTTTCATCCCGATCACTCTCAGCGTTTTCCAAGATTTTAAGTTCCCCCCTCCAGCTCCCCCATTGTCACCAGATCCGGTTGGAACCTAAAATAAGAGTATGAGACACGATATCCTTCTAAATGTCAAATTTCATTAAGATCCGATCACTCGTTCGTAAGTTAAAAATACCACAATTTTTCTAACTCTTCCGAATTAGCCGTCCCCCACTCCCCCCCAAGATGGTCAAATCAGGGAAACAACTATTTATAATTGAATCTGGCCTGGTCCTTGGTATGTCTGCCAAATTTCGTTGTCCTAGCTTATCTGGAAGTGCCTAAACTAGCAAAACCGGGATCGACAGACCGACGGAATTTGCGATCGCTATATGGCATTTCGTATTTACTAAGTGCCATAAAAACCGAAAAGATTGAAAAAAAATAGTTTATTTTTCCCTGAAAAAGACTATTTCAATATACAACGAACAGAAATTAATTAGAAAGAAGCTTCCACAAAACAAGTTTTTCAAAAAAAGTAAAGAGCTCCATTAAACCTAATGAAACACAAAACAAAAAAAATTACAATAAATAACCGAGTCATACACAAAACAAGCAGAAATTAACATGAGTAGGACTGATAACCTCAACGCCTTCTCAAGGCCAGTACATAATTGGCACTCTACTGAAAAAAAAGTACAAATGACTGTGCGTTGTCAGTTTACTAAACATGTGCTGATATTTATTCCTTAAAATCTTAATAATTTCCTACTTATTAAAGTTACAAAAGTGAAAAAAAAATAAGATTTACTTTTTTCAGTGAAGGTCAAATTATTGGTAGTTTTACGCTTGGTAGATTTTTTTCTTCTGTTTTTGCTTATTTTTGCAAAAACAGGTTTAATGAAGTTCTTTTACGTTTCTTTAAAAAATTACTTTATGGAAAAACATTTTTTTAATTAACATGAAAAGTCAATTATTCTGATGTATTAAATGTTATCAAAACTTATTTTTTAGAGTTTTGGTTGCTATTGGGCCGAGTCGCTCCTTTCTTACAGTTCGTTACTACGAAATGCTCGGAAGTCAAAGGCAAATTTGCGCAATCAGGATTTTGCACAGAATTATTTCTAATTAAAACTGCTGGACAGTGAAAGGGTGATATAGCCTTGATTAATAGGACCTTTCAGTAGGAGTAACATTACCGAACGTAATGTCGTAACATTACAAGTGACAACACTGTCTGCGCCTGATACTAAGCTTTCGAATAAAGTAATGACTGGAGGCTTTCATCAAAGAATCATTCAAATTCCCCTTAATAGAGGCACATCTAATCGTGTTTAATAGTGGAAATAGCGACGGTGGTGTGAACAAGGAGCTGATAGCATCTTTGAATTCAATCCAATTACGGATGATGGCTTTTGCCGGAGAATTTAAACCCTATTCCCTCTAATAGGCTTGTAGATTTTATCTCTTTGACAAACAGAGATTTATTCAGATCTGGTTAGAACTGTCTCAGAATTGTGAATAAAAACCAAGTCCATTACTGACGAATTTTTAATACTAAGATTAAGATCATCTATTTTTACAACTACTAACGTCGACCATTATGGTGCTGAGCTTTTTATTTCTTGGCTATCAGAAGGCAATATAAGAGTAGATTTGCGACATACATATTCGATAAAAAGTTTCAACGCTATTCATGTTTTAAAATTTGGGCAAACTCGCTCTTTCTTTCTCTTCCTCTGTCTTTCTCTTTCCTTCTCCTTCACCCTCTCCTTACTTTTTGAAATATTTTCTTTTCTGTTAATTTTTCCTCCTATAGCTTATTAATTACAATAATTGCATAATTAGTTCACAGCAGTGTTGTGCCAAGTACCTCTTTTTTTACTTAAGTACAAGTACCAAGTACTCGGATAATTTTTTACTTAGGTACAAGTATTAAGTACTTCTATAAAAACATACTTAAGTAATAAGTACTTTTGAAAAAGTACTTCAGTACTTAAGTACTCAAGTATTTCGATATTACTTTAGCATTTAAGTACTCAAGTACTAATTTTTACTTACAGTAAATTACACGCAAAACACTTCTTTAATATCCGTTTCCTTTCCAAGTAGACAAGATAGGCAAGATTCTGACGAGAAATCGACCGCATTTCAGAAAAACCGACAGTTTTCATGAAAAAATCAGCTGGTTTCACAAAAAATTGAATTTTACTTCAGTTAAGATACAAAAAGAAAAGATTTTGCAAAGGACGTTCATTACAGCTTCATCATACTTTTCAAACATACCATCTCCGAGCATGTTTCTTTTTCGGGTAAAA
Organism: Artemia franciscana; assembly: GCF_032884065.1. Taxonomy (NCBI): domain Eukaryota; kingdom Metazoa; phylum Arthropoda; class Branchiopoda; order Anostraca; family Artemiidae; genus Artemia; species Artemia franciscana. The sequence continues at coordinate 44,872,604 of NC_088863.1, read as the reverse complement.
ATTCCACCACCTACCAAAAACATTCGTTCTGCAGGTGCAGACGAAGGAATGATACAATTGTAATTCCTGAAAACTTTTATTACCCTTGGGTATACTTTGAGCACTGATAGTTCCTTTTGCCTCTCATTCAAATATGACAAAACCTCCACCTTCACAGAATTGGCTTCACGGTCACGGTTACCAGAATTATCACAGGTATTTTCTATATCACCAAGATCAAAGTATTTATCTCCAGACAAAAAACTACCTTTATCAGCCTCGTAAGTACCTCTGAAATCTTCGACCTTTCTCGCTTCGTCCACCAAGAGTTCAACTGCTACATCCTTCTGGTTATCAGGGAATCACTTCAATTTGAAATAAGGATGACTTGCCGTGGCAGAAACATAGTCTCTTGCATGTAGAACTCTCTCGTCCAGGATCGTGGGGAATCTTTTTTCGAGATCCGCAAGTAAAGCATGTAGCAAAGGCTGGCTTACTTCTGCTACATCTTTCAGCTTTTTGAGCTTTCTTTCTAGAAATATAACTTTAGGATAAATAGCACCGAAATAGCATTTTTCCTCCCCCTGAAGCCTGTCCAATGCCACTGCTACTGGCTACATAGTTTTCATGTATTCTTCAAGAATTTCCACATCTCAAGAAGTTAGCCTTGGTTTTTGCAAAGCATCAGATACGTCGGCAAGGTTTCCAATTTTGTGACAATCCATCAAACGTTTGACACTGTCATACTTCGAGTTTCACCTGGTTACCAGAGGTCTTATAAGCTGATTTGCATATACCTCTTTCACAGCATCAGTAGTTTTTGAAATCTTATTCATGGCATCCCAGAGAGCAATACACTTCTAAAAACCGGCGTGGCACTGCCTCTAACAGGCAATATCAATATCCCAGAGAACTTTACCAGCATCGATGGATGCAAGCAGATTAAGTGTGTGGCTGACACACCTGAAGTGTGGAGGAAGTTGGAAATATTCGGGGTCGTCATGAGAATCGAGTATCTCTCCAACGTTGGTAAAAGAGAATGAGCCCTTCTGGCCTGCATCATCTTCATTTTCTTCATCACTGACTTGAACATCTTCATTGGAAACCATCGAATATTCCCTGAATGCCTTACTAAAGTTAGAGGCATTATCGGTCAAAACCCCTTGTACCTTTTTATCACCTGCAATTTTGTACCTGGTAAATACGCCATTCAGTTGTTAAGCAATTCTGTCATAAGTGTGTGACCCATTGAACCGGGAACAAGCAAGGGCATAAGAATTCCGGTCAAATCCTCGTTGAGCAAGTGTTCAGTCTTTCCCAAGTAGCTTTTGTTGTTGGCAGACCTGTTGTCAACAACATGTAGTCGGTGAGTTCAAAATCACGAACCATATCTTTCTGTAATTCAACAAACTTAGCTTCAATTTGCTCAGCTAAAGCTTTTCTTCCTGAAACATTTGCATAAGGCACAAGACCTGTTATCATATTTTTAAATGACGGCTTCTCAACAGTGTACAGGAGTAGCATTTCATCCTCAATATAGTTCAGTACCAAAGAAATCACTTTTAACTGTGTCAGTTTCAATGGTCTTGCACCAAAGAAATCTCCCTTAACTTTTTTAGAAGGTGAGCTATAATCAGGACCAATATTATCTTCATTATCTTCAGCTTCAGACGATCCCGAAAGTAAGCCTACAAGTTCACTAGCCTCTTTGATAATTGATTAAATTTTGTTCTTACTGTTCTTGTTCAGCTCAGCAAACTCCTGGTAAACAGAAGGATGGGCAAACTCACCTTGAGAAGTTTGTGGAAATTCGATGTTGCATCCATTTGACCCTTCATAACTTTGTTTGGGCAGTTTAAGCATGTGGCAGATATTGCACCATCCTTCTGAATTTTCCCATTTATCACAAAAAACTTTCCGTTCAATATATATGGTAGTTCCGCCATGATAGCGTCCTTTTATGAAATTTCGGAGCTTCTTTTCTCAAAGACTAAAATCCAGTCATCCACTAATATATAGGCAGTTCAATTCGTCACATCACCCTACGTCATGCCGGTATAACTTTTCTGTGCCATGAAGAAAGTACTTGAGTACTTAATTGCCCTTAAGTACTTCAATTTTTTAATCTACGACATTTGCTTATTCTACCCATCAAGTTTCATCTCGATCTTTCCACTCTAAGCGATTTCCAAGATTTCTGGTTCCCCCCTCCAACTCCCCCTAGTGTCACCAGATCTGGTCAGGATTTAAAATAAGAGGTTTGAAACATGAGCTCCTTCTAAATATGAAATTTAAATAAGATCCGGTCACCCGTTCGTAAGTTAAAAATACCTCAATTTTTTCTAATTTTTCTGAATTAACAAACCCCCCGCTAACTCCCCCAAAGAGAGCAGATTCAGTCTGGTTATGTCAATCACGTATCTAGGACTTGTGTTATTTCTTCCCACCAGGTTTCATCCCAATCTCTCCACTCTAAGCGTTTTCCAAGATTTCCTGTTTCCCTCTCCAACTCCCTCAAATACCACCGGGTATGACCAGGATTTAAAACAAGAGCTCTGAGACACAAGGTCCTTCTAAATATCAAATTTCATTACGATCCCATCCACCATTCGTAAGTTTAAAAAAACCTCATTTTTTTCGTTTTTCCTCCCACTCCAGCATCCCAGATGGTCGAATCAGGGAAACGACTGTTATCAAGGCAATTTGAGCAGGTCCCTGCCTCCCCTAGCAACTTAAATCGTCCTAGCATGTCCAGAAGCACAGCACTCACCAAAGCATTGGAAATCCCCAACTCCCCCAAAGACAGCGGATCCGGTCCAGTTATGTCAATCACGTATCTAGAACTTGTTCTTGTTCTTCCCATCAACTTTCATCCCGATCACCCCACTCTAAGCGTTTTCCAAGATTTCCAGTTTCCAAGATTTCTGTTTCCCCCTCCACCTCCCTGAGTCTCCGGATCCAATTCGAATTGAAAATGGAGTATCTGAGAAATAAGATATTTCTATATATCAAGTTTCATTAAGATCCGATCACCCATTCGTAAGATACAGATACCTCAATTTTCAGGTTTTCCAAGATTTCCGGTTTCCCCCTCCAACTCCCCCAGTGTCCCCAGACCTGGTCGGAATTTAAAATAAGAGCTCTGAAGCACAAGATCCTTCTAAATATTAAATTTCATTATGATCTGATCACTCGTTCGTAAGTTAAAAATACCTTATTTTTTCAATGTTTTTAAAATTAACCCCCCCCCCCAATTCCCCCAAAGAGAGCGGATCCGTTCCAGTTATATGAATCACGTATCTAGGAATTGTGCTTATTTTTCCCATCAAGTTTCATCCCAATCTCTCCACTGTACGCGTTTACCAAGTTTTCCGATTCCCCCCCCCCCAACTCCCCCTTATGACATTGGATCCGGTTGGAGTTTAAAATTAGAGATCTCAGTTACAAGGTCCTTCTAAATATCAAATTTCATTTAGACCTGATCGCTCCTTCGTAAGTTAAAAATACCTCATTTAAAAAAAAAATATGAATTAATCCTCCCCCCAACGCCCCCAAAGAGAGCAAATCCGTTCAGGTTATGTTAATCATATATATATGACTTGTGCTTATTTTTCCCGCTAAGTTTCATCCCGATCCCTCAACTCTAAGTGTTTTCTAAGATTTTAGGTTTCCCCCTCCAACTCCCCCCGATGTCACCAGATCTGTTCAGGGTTTAAAATAAGAGCACTGAGACACAATATCCTTCTAAATATTGAATTTCATTAAGATCCGATCACCCGTTCGTAAGTTAAAAATACCAAATTTTTTCTAATTTTTCCGAATGAACCGTCCCCCACTCCACACCCCCCCCCCCCCGATAGTCAAATTGGAGAAACGACTATTTCCATTGAACGTGGTCTGGTCTCAGATACGCCAAATTTCATCTTCCTAGCTTATCTGGAAGTGGCCAAACTAGCAAAATCGGGACAAACAGACAGACCAACAGACCGACAGAAATTGCGATCGCTATATGTCACCTGGTACATACCAAGTGCCATAAATAGTAGTCAGAAGACTATTCTATACACTAGAAATGCATAGTTTAAGAAAAGAATGAAGATACCCCCCTCCCTGTCTAATCTGTCTTAGATGCCCCCCCCTCTTGCCACTCGCAAATTAGAAAATTAAAAAGATTATACTATCTAAAACCAGATAATAAATAGCTTGAGTGTGAACAACCAAATTAAAAGCTTTTGACAAATCAAAGGCATATTTATACAGGCCATCACCACTTTTCGAAGCTTGGACTAAAATAGAAGACAGTGTTCGCGGTGAGAACGGAAACCCTTCCGAAACCCATATTGGTTTGTCACAAAATTAACGTTAGAATTTACAAAAGTGAGTAAAAGACGTTTAAGCACTTCGCTAAGATTACAAGAAATGTTTATAGGGCGATATGAAGAGCAAGAAATTGGTTCCTTGTCCTTCTTATAAGGTATAACTAACCGTGCCACAGAAAGTTATCCAGGACTACCGAGCAACAAAGTAGCATTTGAAAAATCAACCCCCGCCTATTATTTATACGATTGTGTGCATAGTAGCCAGTCCCAAGCGTGGAAAAAGGAGGCGAGTTGGGATGAGGGTTTGCAACCCACACCTAGACACAATGGGACCTCCTTGTGGAAAACTAACTGCAACAGAAACGTTAAGAATAACCTAGGATACTTTAAGCTTCATGATGATGACCCCAGCACGCCCCCGGACCCAATTTCTGACTGCGAAAGAAACCATCAAAATAGGATTTTCGAACCTAAGAACAATAAACCATCAATTTCTCAAAGAAATGAAACAGCATTGACTGGATATACTTGTCCTAAGTGAAGTTAGATGGACAGCAAGTGAACCATAGAAACTTGACGATGGATATACTTTGGCTTTTAGTGGAGATCCTGTAACACACCGTGCTGGAAGAGGAGCTGTGATGTCACCTAATGCGTTGAAGGCAGAGGTGAGCTGGAACCCTATAAATGAACGTCTATTGGTGGTCCAATATATCTCAAACCACGCCAAACTAACCATCATTGCGTGCTATATTCCCATACATGAAGCCAACGAAGATAAAAAGACAAATTCTATGAAATTTTACAAGCGATTATAAACGATGTACCCAGACATAACATTCTCTGCGTTGTGGGTGACCTCAATGTAAAAGTTGGTGCTGGCCCTCAGTATTTCCCAGAAGCCAAGGCTCAACATGGTATAGGAGTTATCAACGAAAAAGGAGCACTTCTTGTAGATTACGCACTGAGCTACGACTTGATCATAGGTTGTTTGAGCATATCCACAAATACTCCTGGGGTGTCCCCAGATGGTCGGACAAAAAACCAAATTGACCACTTTCTAATTTCAAGACGTTGGAGAAACAGCTTATTTGACGTACGTGGAGCTGGCGTTAATTCAGACCATATATTGATGATGGCTGGAATACAAATTAAATTGAAAGCTCAAAAGGAGAAAATGACCAGTACCCATGGGCAATTTGACACCGACAATCTGAAAATATGAGACATACAAAAGGATTTCTGTATTTCTCTGAAAAACAGATTTGAGGCCTTGAAAATAACAGATGAAAATGACCATCACGATGATGAAGATATCTGGTTGATAATCAAGAATACCTACCATGATATCACCAAGGCAAGTCTTGAACATAAGAAAAGAAAGAAAGAGGAAAGGATATCAGAAGAAAAATGGAAATTCATTGAACGGCACAAGAAAACAAAGAGAGATAACCTGAAAGCGTCAACATCTGATGGTAAAGACTATCTGCAGCTACGCTAAAAAGAAGACGATAAAACTGTCAAAAAGAGTGCAAGAAGAGCCAAGTGAGACCAGATATAAGAGAAAGCAGCACTTTCCAGAGATGCTGCAAAGAAAGGTGACTCCAGGATGGTTTACCGTTTAACCATTGAGATAGTTAGAAGAAATTGAAACGGTCGTTGCTTGTTAGAGATGAAAACGGGAAAGTAACTTCAGATCCCAAGAAAGTAGACTAAAAATTGGCTTCCCATTTTTAAAAAATACTAAATTGTCCCCCCCCCCTCCCATGACCGAGAAACTTTAGCTGAGATTATATTTTTACAGATTGACGTAAGAACTGATCCTCCAAGCACTGTAGAGTTAGAAGCAGCTATCAAAAAGCTTAAAGATGGCCGTGCATCGGAATTCGATTGGATAACTGCAGAGATGCTGAAGGACATCCCTTTGAGCCTGCTTAAGTGTATTGACTGCTCTCCTAGTAACAGTTTGGAGCATGGAAAAGGTCCCACGTGATTGGACTAGATGTATTCCAGTCAAACTGTTTAAGAAGGGAGATGCTCTTAACTGTGATTAAATAAAAAAAAACGAGTTTTTTTAACTGAAAGTAAGGAGCGACATTAAAACTTAAAACGCACAGAAATTACTTCGTATATGAAAGAGGCTGCTTCCTCATCAACGCCCCGCTCTTTACACTAAAGTTTGACTCTTTCTCTCAATTCTTCTTTTTAAAACAGTAAAAAACTTTAGCGTAAAGAGCGGGGCGTTGATGAGGAAGCAGCCCTTTTCATATACGAAGTAATTTCTGTGCGTTTTAAGTTTTAATGTCGCTCCTTACTTTCAGTTAAAAAAACTCGTTTTTTTTATTTAATTTCTGAACGTTTTTGAATCAATGCATGTTTTGATTTTGGCTCTCCGCAGAGGAATAATCAAAACGAAATTTGCATTTTTTTGGGGGGGGGCTAAATGGCTTTCTCATAATTTTGATCGAATGATTTTGAGAAAAAAAGAGCGGGGGCGAAGCCTAGTTGCCCTCCGATTTTTTGGTTAATTAAAAAGGCAACTAGAACTTTTAATTTTTTACGAATCTTTTTATTGGTAAAACATTTACGTAACTTATAAATTAGCTTACGTAAAGAACTTTTGTATTCTCATGTTTTTATTACATATATGAGGGGATTCGCTCCATCGTCAGTACCTCACTCTTTACACTAAAGCTTAAATTTTATCCCAATTCATTAAGAATGACCCCTGAATCACAAAAGCCGTAGAATAAATAGTTGAAATTACTAAAAATACTTTAGCGTAAAGAGCTAGGTATCATAAGGAGGTGAGCCCCTTATATGGTTAATAATTTCTGTTTGTTTTAAGTTTTATTGCTGTTCCTTACTTCCAGCTGAAAAAGCTTTTTCACATTTATTTTTAATTTTTTTTAAATAATGCTAGTAAATCCTGCTCCCCCTCCATGGAAGTTTTCTTCTCCCATGACAAATTCTCGATGGAAAGTTCCCCCAGCATATCCCCCTCTTCTCAACCCCTCCCCCCAACCAATAAAATCCTCCTGAAAACGCCTGCATACTTCCCAATAACCATTACTATATGTAAGCACAGGTCAAAGTTTGTAGCTTGTTGCCCCTCCCACGGGGACTGTGGGGGAGTAAGTCGTCCCCAAAGACATAGTTATAAGGTTTTTCGACTACGTTGAATAAAATGGCTATCTCAGAATTTTGATCCGTTGACTTTGGGAAAATAATTAGCGTGGGAGGGGGCCTAGGTGCCCTCCAATTTTTTTGGTCACTTAAAAAGGGCACTAGAACTTTTCATTTCCGTTAGAATGAGCCCTCTTGCAACATTCTAGGACAACTGGGTCGATACGATCACCCCTGGGGAAAAAAAAAAACAACAAAAAAACAAAAAAACAAATAAACACGCATCCGTGATCTGCCTTCTGGCAAAAAATGCAAAATTCCACATTTTTGTAGATAGGACCTCGAAACTTCTACAATAGGGTTCTCTGATACGCTGAATCTGATGGTGTGATTTTCGTTAAGATTCTATGACTTTTAGGGGGTGTTTCCCCCTATTTTCTAAAATAACACAAATTTTCTCAGGCTCGTAACTTTTGATGGGTAAGACTAAACTTGATGAAACTTATATATTTAAAACCAGCATAAAAATGCGATTCTTTTGATATAGCTATTGGTATCAAAATTCCATTTTTTAGAGTTTTGGTTACTATTGAGCCGGGTCGCTCCTTACTACAGTTCGTTACCACGAACTGTTTGAAAACTGGAGGACGATCAACGTGTCTTCAGTGCCAAGTAAACTCTTGGCCACATTCATATTGCAGCGTTTGAAAGCAGTTCTTGACTCACTTCTAAGGGAAGACAAACATGGGTTCCGACCCGGTAGATCATGTTCTGACCTTATTTTTATCCTCAGATTTATGGTGGAAGAGTCAAGAGAATGGAATAAAAAGCTTTATCTGCTCTTCATTGATTTCGAAAAGTCGTTCAACTCCATCGGTGGTAATATTTTATGAAAGAATTTGAAATTTCATAGAGTACATAATAAAGCAGTGTATATAATAGTGGCCCTCTATGAATTGAGCGAATGTTGAGTAAGAACGGAATACTGGGAGACACGATTCTTTTAGAGTTTCTCTATGGTGAAACAAGGATGTGGGTTATACCCGTTCCAATTTGTCCTTGTAACGGATTATGTCCTACGGCGAGCATCTGGCTTTGGTGAAAAAGTCAGTGGTCAGCAGCTCAAGGACTTAGACTTCACAGACGACGTAGTACTTCTAGAAGAGGTGAAGCAAGGTTTGCAGCTACTACTTGAAACCATATCGGACAAGGCTGAGAAAGTGGGATTAATAGTAAAGGTTGGTACATCGAAGAGCATGGCCACATCCAGCTCACTTTTGATCCTCAAATGTAACATAAAAACGATTGAACAAGTCCAGGAGTTCAAATATCTTGGAAGTTGGATCGAATATGATGGCGGAATTGTCAACAAGATAAAAAGGAGAATTGCACAAGCAACATCGGTACTCAACAAACTGAAACCAGTATGGCGAAGCAAAAAATATTCTTTGCGTCTAAAGCTCCGTCTGTTGAACCGCAGCGTCACGTCCATTCTCCTATATGCAAGTGAATGCTGGAAACTGAATGTCCAGCTGGAAAAACGTACCCTAGCATTTGAAAATGTCTGCCTTGGAAAAATCCTGAATATTTCGTGGCAGGACAGGGTCACGAAAGTAGTGGTCCGCAGACGAACAGGTCAACCACCACTGACTGATATTCTGAAACAGAGAAGGAACTATCTTGTTCATGTCCTCCAAATGTCAAGAGACCGTCTTCTGAATAACGTCTACGGGTGGCAACCCAAGGATGGCCGAAAAAGAGGGCGACCAAAACACACCCTCCGACGACTGTATGACCGAGATCTGTAGAGTGGTTAGCTGTCGCTACAACCACAGTGGGAAAACTTCACAGCTGCTTCTCCACTCTGAGACGTCTGGCGAGGCTTTTTTGATGCCCTATGTGCCACACCCGGCCCTGGAAGAACTAAAATAAGGTTTCAAAATGATAATGAACCTTTTTATTTTGACAGTAAAAATGGAAGTAAAGTGAGAAACCCATACAGACTCACTAATCAAGCCAACCGAATTATTGCTTGACATCTTATAAAAATTTGAAGAATTTAAAACATTTTGCCGGTTGCGTTTACTGCGAGGAAATTTCCAAACCCGTATAGTGCACCGCACGTGAGTGCTTCTTATGCACACGCATAAGCCCACTATTTTGCACACTATTATTTTCAATATTACACACTGTGCCTGATTTTGGTCGATCACAATCCAAAACTTTTCCCGCTTTTCAAATGGTTTTAACTCAGGATCAACATGCCAAATACGCTGACAGGTTCCAATTAAGAACATAATTTGCAATTTAGTGATTTTTTTATTTTTACCCTTATTTTACTTTAATAAATAAAAAATTATCAAAACTTTGAGGAAAATCATTACCTCAGATATTTACCATACTTTTTACTTTAGCTGTCTGGATTTATTCAAAATCATGCGTAATGTCGCAAGACGTCTTAGATTCCTAAAAAGCTTCTCTCTCAGGTTTCCCCAGTTTTTTTTCTTGCTTTAATTATATTGTCGTATAAATCAGTAACAACCTAATAAGATTTTCAAAATAATTCAAAGATCAGAGTTGCTCGACCCCCACCCCCACTCAAAAAACGTATTGACGATATTTTACTCCAAAGCTTAAGGCAGCTGAACCCTGGCCCTCAATGCTCGGCCCAACCCTCCAAAACAAAAAAAGCTTATTAACAGTTTTTTATTCCAAAAATTGTGGGAGCTGACCGCTGGTTCTCCATGGCCTGATAAGCATCCCTTCCCCCGAAAAAAGTATCAACTATAAATCATGAGAGCTGACCCCTGGCCCTCCCTTCAAGGCCCGACACTCCTCCCAAACAAACAGCTTACTAACACGATTTTATTTCAAAAACTATGGGAGCTGACCCTTGCCCTCCCTCCATGTCCCCCCCCCACAAACACTCACCAAAAAATCTATTAAATATATTGTAAAAAAATTTATCACGGAAATTCAGTTTAATTTTATTAGCTCTTTCCAAAACTTTTTAAAACACCTTTATTCTTTACTACAAACAAGAGTTTGGCTGCTGTCCGTTGCCTCTAATGGTAAAAACATAAGACCTACTGCGTATTTGGCGCTTTACTAAAGCGAATTATGCTACATTTATTTTCTTTTATACTTATTTTAACATTGAAAATAAAATGAAAATTGCAGTGAAATAAGGCTAGGATTTACTTATAGAACCACCAGGCCCTGCGCCTTTAACTATCCCTAAAGTTTTGCGAATTTACTTAAAAATTTTGCAAAAACGAAGCAGCAAAAACGCATGAACATTGAGGCGCAAAGCTTTAAACACGGCCTTGAGTGAAATAAAATCTTGAGCTAGTAAGCTTTCAGCAATTAATATCATCAAATATTCAGTTTAATTTTATTAGTTCTTGCCAAGATTGTTAATTCATTTTGGAATAAGGAACTATTTTGAAATAGGAATTATAAAAAACTTGAAACTTCGGCAATCAAAAACGAATGGAAACTTTTTTTTTGTTTTTACATCGAAAAAGAGGATTTTTTATAGAAAAGTAAAGGTCATAGATAGATAGATAGTTAAGTGTACTTTAACGCCAAATATACAGCCATGAATACAGTACAATAACATAAACGAAAGGCACAAATAAAATAAACTTTGAACATATTAAACTTGAGATCAGAAGAAATAGAAACCTAGAGTGACTCAAAATCAAAACGACCAAAAATTACTATTGAAGAAAAACCCAAAACGAACAGAAATTAAATACACAATCATTACAGGAAAAAAGATATTAATATAATTGAATAAAAAAAAGGAATCTTAAAAAGAGTAAAGCTTAAATTGAATATACAAATAAGGCTGCTAAAAAACATTTTGCTATTGAAGTATAAATGAAGCCCAAAATGAGTAGAAATTTAATAAGCAATTATAGCAAACACAGAGGCGCCATTTTGACCAAATCTTGGGGTGGGCATGAACACCATCTTGGGCCTCCCCCCGACTCACTTCGTGTCGCGTAAGGAAAAATGTGGGTTTTGGCAGCACATCGATCGAATATTCTAAGTAAAAACGCATTTTCAGCACCCGTGTGTTGCTTGGAAATGTACTGTAACCGAATTTGGAACTCAGCCACACTGACTTCTAAGATTAATTCTAACATCGAAGATCATAATCAACGAGGTTAAGTGATTAAACTGAAAGTGGAAAATTCAACCAGACTACAGGTTGGCGTTACTCAGCGAGAAACTTTTTTATTTAAGTAAACAATACGTCGATGAAAGTAATCTTCATTAACATGCTGAGGGTTGCAACCAAAATCTCGGTTTTCCTTCAGCAGAATTCTTTCAGATCAAATATATTTACAAAAAGGAAAAACATAACAAGAGAAAAAAATATTACAAAACTCAAGGTAACAAGGGGAGCCGCCGAGGTTTCATCTTTGCAAAATCATCAACAAGCTGGTTGTGGTCCAATTTTTTACTAAATCCTTCTCTGCAAATATCAAAAGAAGGTGACTGAGACAATCGTCTCCTGTTGTAGACTGCAGTTAGTTTTTCACTATTTCTAAGCGAGAAAACAAACGCTCATTGCTCGCTGTTGTCACATGAAGTGTGGCAGCAATACAAAGTACTTTAATTACTTTTGAGTAAGCCACTGGTAATGCCCGAAGATGATCGACAATGTTTAGGAAGTTTTCCGGATTTTTCTCCTCATTGAGCAAGAAACGCTTGTTAATACCAGCTTGAGATTCGAGAAGAATGTCGTCGATATCCAGCTCGTCGTAAAGAGCAGAGAAGAGCTTGAGCAACTCTGTGGCCATAAACTTTGTCGACCTTTGATCCAAGGCTTCGAGTGTGCTCAGCGCTGGCAAGTTATCTGTAAACCTTCTGTCAAATTCGGCTAGTAGACGGTCGAAAGTCTCGGAGTGCTCTCACTTCATTTCATCTCCCAAAGTAATAGTCCGATTTCCAGATTGGATGAAGTTTTTTCCTAGCGTCAAAGTTGTCACAAATTGTTTCAGATGCTTGGTGATCTTTTGAGTTCTAATGCTAATGGCTATTAATACCTTTATATTTACCTAACTAAAAAGTTAATAGGCTTAATGATGTAAAGTCTTCTGCTTCTTTCTATGCTCTCGTCTTTAGAGTCTTATTGTAGCGTTGGTTTACAATCTGGGGTTCAACCAGTAGAGGATGTCAAGCGTCTCTAACTTACATAAGTTTGATGTCGAGCATAAAAATGTTTATTTACACATATGACACAGTAAATGTACAAAAGACGAGGACAGAAACAGAATAAGAGCTGACTCGAGTAATCTAAAACGGTGGCTTATATTCACTAAAACAAGGATATAAACATCGAAACATTTGACAGGAACTGACCTATTTTAATCTGTCAACTTAGAGGAATTACTGTAAAAATTCAGAATTTATAATATTAGTATAATCATCTAGGAAATGGGCATTTGACAGAACTCGAGAATTTTATTATGTATCTAACCTACTTTCAAAGTTTACAATGATTAAAAGCAAATAGCGTAATTACCCCAAGGATCGTCAGGTAATTAGGCTCTTTGGTTACTAGGGGTGCAGTAATTTCAAATCAGTTGGACATAATGGATTATTATGGCCGGCAAAGGGCCGCCCCCAAATGGCACCTCTGAGGAAACAAACACACAACAGATACTAATATAAATGAATAAATAAATATTAAAACCAGTGAGACTTAAATTGAATATACAAATTAAGCTTGAAACGAACAAATCTCCCTACAAACAAGAGTTTGAGTTCGCCTCATTGTCTCACTGTAAAAATCTGAAACCTACTGCGTCATTGGCGCTTCACTGAAAAGGAATTATTTTACAAAAATTTTCCTTTTGTACTTAATGTAACATTGAAAATACACTTAAAAACTATAATAAAATTAAATTTTGAACAGATGAGCTTTCAGCATTTAAAAGACAAACATACAAAAATAAGAATTTTCAAGGCAAATATAGTTCCACTGTAAACAAGATTTTGGATACTGCCTCCTTTCCTAACAGTAAAAGTATAAAGTCTACTGCGCCATTGACGCTTCATTGAAAATGGATTATATAAAAAAATATTTTCTTTTCTAGTTACTGCATTATTGAAAATGAAAATAAAAATTACAGTGAAATAGAATCATGAACTGATCATCTATCAAAAATTAATATCATTATATTTAAAATATTCAGTTCAATTTTATTTGTACTTTCAAAGACTGTTCAAAAACATTTATTTTTCAGTAAAGTGCCAAAGACGCAGGAGGTCACGATTACAGTCAGAGAAGGAGACAAAACCCAAGCTCTTGTTTGTAGGGAGATTTGTTCGTTTCAAGCTTAATTTGCATATTCAATTTAAGTTTCACTCGTTTTAAGATTTATTTATTCCTTTATGTTAGTACCTATCGTATATGTGTATATTTTATTGTTTTATTTTATTGTATATTTTTCAGTCATGATTCAGAGTTTGTTGTGTGAACACATTATTTCTTGATAATAACCTCTCAATAAAGTAAGGGATGATTTTCCCTAGAGACACTTATAATCCGATTGTTTATGTAACTGCTATTGACATTAAATCCCCTGGGATTTAGTGACTTAATAAGTACAAAGTTATGAAGAAAAACATTCAATTAGCAGTATCTATTAGTGAAAGTTCTTAAACCAAATCATAACAATTGTAATAACTGCTTGGATACGGACTTAGATAAGATAAGACTAATTTTTGCCTGTGATAACTGTGTGTGTAGATATGCATTCGAGAAAGGATTTTTCAAACGGACATTATGTAATAGCTCTGGAATAATGGCGAGCGGAGAACTGGTTTATTTGCTAGTTTTGAACTTTTTGCAGTTTAGCCGAAATAATGGTGTTGATGATGATCTTATTATTCGGCATGCCTTGGAATTTTTCGATGCAGTTGCTGTTGCGGCTGCAAAGTCTGCTTTTTTTAAACAAAGTTTTGCCTGGAGAAATTTTCCCAAGACGTGCTGGAAATAAGGCTACACAGAGTCATTTACGTGATATTCTTGAGTTGTTGGCGAAATGTGATTCTGAAGATTTAACCGTACCTACGTATGTTATCTTGTCAGCTAATGAAGTTCCTTCGAATCCTGACTTGATGTTTTCACATCTATCCTCGAAGCTCACGCGAATGGAAAAAGTCCTTAATGCTGTTGCGTCTCGTGCGGAAGTTTATGATAACCATTTTCCGCCCCTTCCTCAACCTATTGAACCAAATGTCCTAGCGACTGTTGTGGTTTTCAAGATCCCTGCTTCACTTGACAATCCAATCAAAAGAAAAGAAATGCTGGATAGAGTTACTGGTCATGAATGTGTTAGTAGTGTAAAAACAAAAAAAGACCAACTGATTGTTCATATAGAAAAATCTGCAGTGAATGACTTTTGCTCTTCGATTAAAAATACGATAACATCTCTTGCCACTAAGATTGTCGCAAAAAAAAAAAAAATACTTGGAATTACTAAAGGAATTCCTCTTGACTTTGATGTTGACCAATTCCGCAGCGAGCCAGGTATAGCATCAGCTAGTCATCTTGGTGCCTCTACAGCTCTCAAGATTGAGTTTACAGATCTATTGTCAAAGGCTCGGCTACTAAAAACAGGACTAAAAATCAGCTATGAACTTATTCAAGTTTCAGAGTTTCTGATCCCACCCAGATGCTGTCACAAGTGTAGGTCCCCCAGCCATTTCCATTACGCCTGTTTCAGTTCAAATCCAAAGTGTGCAATCTGCTCAGGGCCTCATGTCTCTACGAAAGACTCTCCCTGTAAAATCCCTGCGAAATGTGTGAATTGTGGTGGTCCACATGTGTCGTTTAGCCTATAATGTCAAGTCCTCAAAAAAGTGATTTCTGCTGCAAAGTGATGACTCGCTCGATATCCCTACTCTCTTTTAATATTAATGGCACTAAGGATAAAGCCTCTGTGATCGACGAGTTCATAAAGGACTACGATATAGTCTGCTTACAAGAACATCTGCTCTCTTCCACCAGTTCCAGTTTCCTACAAAGAAGTACATCACATCATTTATTTCTTATAAATGCCCGCACAACTTTTGGCAGGCCCTCTGGAGGGCTTGCATGTTTTGTGAAGCGGACTTTAAGTGGTCTAATACCACTTGCTTATGCTCGAACGATAATTTTCTTGCCATCTAGTTAGGCAATACTGTTATAATTAAGACTTATATGCCACATAATGCAAGTGGAATTGATTCTATGACTCGGTTCGCTAAAGCTTGCTCCTCGTTATGCTCAGCTGTGAAGCGATTCGCTGATTCCAAACTTACATATCTGATTGTTGGTGACTTGAACTGCAATATTTTAGATAACTCGGCCAGAACTGACTGCTTGTTAGATTTAGTTCCTGATTATAAAATTGTGCAAAAGGATCAGTCCTATACTTACATTCATCATTCAGGAAGTGTATCAAATATTGACCATGTAATCTGTTCGCCAAGTCTCAGTATTTCTGAAGTACATGTTCTTATGGATGAACAAGACATTGATCATATGCCGATGTCATTTACGTTTTCCCTATCTGATGTTCCTGCATATTCCTCTATTCCTAAGCCCTCACGGTGTTTCGACAAGTATAATTGGAATCGTGGAAATATCGCCCTCTAGAGTGTGACGCTTGCTACACTACTTCGTTCTATTCGTATTCCGTTTCATTTGCTCCAGATGCGGGTGCCTGTGAAAAATGTGGTTGCCGGTATTAACCTGTACTATTCTAAAATTATTCCGTGTTTGAAAAACGCTGAGTCTTGTGCTGTCCCTTGTGAACGAGTTAGGTTAGGGACTCGTCAACCTGTGTGGAATAATGATTCAGAGTTGAAGTCGCTTGAGAACCGTGCAAAGTTATGGTTGCGTATATGGTCAGAATGCGGAAGACCTGCTTCTGGTACTGTTTTCAGTATTAAAAATCGCTCTAAATCTGCTTATAAGAAATACCTTCGTACAGTCCGATTTCGGGGTCTTGATTTTCCATCTAATCCAAGTGATTGGAAGAAAGTTTTAAATTCTAGTAAAATTATTAGTGATGGTCATGGCAATTATATTTCTAAGTCAGCGTGGGAGTCGCATTATACTGCTATTTTTTCCCGGATCAATTATGCAGTTCATTCAGCTGTTTTGAAACGTATACTACCGTC
This sequence comes from Artemia franciscana, assembly GCF_032884065.1. Classification (NCBI taxonomy): domain Eukaryota; kingdom Metazoa; phylum Arthropoda; class Branchiopoda; order Anostraca; family Artemiidae; genus Artemia; species Artemia franciscana. The sequence continues at coordinate 44,855,991 of NC_088863.1, read as the reverse complement.
TGCTTTATCTCAGCAGGATATATTACCGATATCCGCTGATTCAATTTACCTGGCTATTAAAAGGCTTAAGCCTAAGTCAGTTGACACCGATGGAATATCAGTGAATCATTTAAAACCTGATTGCCCCCCTTTAATATCGCATTTACAACTACTTTTTCAAATGTGTTTGTGTTGTTCTGTCGTGCCGGACAGTTTCTTGTGTGGCACAGTTACTTCTATTTTAAAAAGGGGGAAAGATCCATTTTCATGTTCATCTTATCTCTATCACTTTTTCTTGTACCTTAAGCAAAGTCCTCGAGTATTTACTTCTCCCTTCTATAACAGATAATATAAATTTTGGAGTTAACCAGTTTGGTTTTCAGCGTGGTCTGGGATGTCAGCATGCCCATAAAGTTCTTTCTACTCTGCTTTCTGATGCTCCCGGGAAGGGATATGATCTTTATTTTTGTTCTTTGGATCTATCTAAGGCTTTTGATTCTGTAGTTCACTCCCAAGCCCTGTTTTCTTTGCTTAAATGTGGAGTGAATGTTTCTATTGTTTCTTTATTAAAATTTTGATATGGTCATTCTTTCCTTCATATTAAATCTTCTCCTTCTGATCCTTCTATGTTAAAGATCTCCGTAAGACAAGGTGTGAGACAAGGTGGAGTTTTATCTCCAGCAATTTTCAAAATTTGTATTGCTTATATTTTTAAATAGTCTTCCAACAACTTACCTTTTAGGTATTTCAAATGTCTCATATCTTGCTTATACAGACAATATTCTTCTCATTAGTAGAACTAAATCTGGGCTTTCGGCTTCTGTTTGTTCTATCTCTACTGCTTTCTCGAATGTAGGTCTAACCCTTAACCCTGATAAATGTGAATTCCTTCATTTTGGTCCTTCTCCTAACCAATCTTCTAGACTTAACTGTTCTGAATTTAGCATTCCGTGCGTGACTTCTTTAAGGTGGTTTTGCATTACCCTTACTAACAATTTAGTCTCTTTTCGTAAAAAAATTGTTTCTGATGCTAAGGTTAAACTTCAAGTGGGTTATTCTAAAATTGTTGCAAACAGGGGGAAATACAACCGCAAAGCCCTTTCACAAATTTATTCTTGCTTTTGTGATCACTCGGTTTTTTATCTTTCTGGATTGTATCCTGTTTAAAAAGAAAAGATTTAAAGACTCTCAAGTCATCTTATTTTCGTTTCCTCCGATTTTTGTTGTATCTTCCTCCCTGGTACAAGAACAGTGATATGGTAACACATTTCGGGGCTCCTGATTTATTAAATAAACTTGAAGTGCTACACTAGAAACTATCCGACTTGATACATTTTACTATTAACCCTTTTCATGGTCTTCTAAAATGTTTTCTACAGTAATTTAATGTGTTATCAGAAGTTTTTTTTTCTGTGTGTTTGTTTTATACTCCGCTGTTTCAAGTGGGTCACAAATAAATTATTATTATTGTTATTTATTTTTAATATGATTGTTTATTTAATTTCTGTTTCTTTTGGGTTTCATTTATAGTTCAATAGCAAAATATTTTTGTTCGTTTTTAGCTTGATTTGCATATTCAATTTAAGCTTTACTCGTTTTAAGATTTATTTCTTCAATTATATTAGTACCTATTTTTTTGCTATGATGGTTTATTTAATTTCTGTTTGTTTTCGTTTTCATTTATTCTTCAATAGTAATTTCTGGTCGTTTTGAGTTTGAGTTATTATAGGCTTCTATTTCTTCTGATCTTAAGTTTAATATGGCCTTTACTTTTATTAATTTTTGTTTTTTTTGGGGGGGTTAATTGATACGCTAAAAGAGCATAAAATCACATCATATTTTCTCCAGGGCTGGTCGTATTGTTTATAGTATCCATGGCGCATACTAAGTAAGAATAGATGACACATGACACTAAACAGCCAAAGAAAAAGGCATGGAGCAAGAAACAGCAAAAATCACATTTAATTTCAAACAAAAATGTTTCGCAACGAAATCTGCGGTTAGGTGACAAAGCAAACTTACATTAGAATGCAGGAACGTGTTAGTTTAGCGCGTTTAATTCTGTGAGGGATAAAGAAGAAGGAGAAATTTGCTTTTAGTATTTATGACACGTGCAAAATTACACAAGATGACAAATGACTTTAAACGGCTAAAGAAAAAGCCAGGAACAAGAAAACAAGAAAAGGAACAAGAAAAATATGACTGAATACAAAATAATGACACGATAATTTTCCTATTTTGCAATTTAGATATTTCAGGAATTACAATGGAATAGGCTAAGGAAGATGTTATTTTAGCGCTTGTGAATAATAAACAAGAGGAGGAATTGAAATCAAAACAGAAATTCTTAATCCAACTGAATTTGGTGATTCTCCCTTCTCTTTCTATGACTTCAAACTAAAGAATACTTTATATGCCCCCTTCGTATAAATACTTTATATGCCCCACGGGCATAACTTACACTTTTCCCTGGCTCTGGGAGCTAGTGTTTACCCTGAAGTTTTCTTTATCTGATCTTATGACTTATTTTTAGCAAAATGGCTATCTCAAAAATTTGATCAAATTGATTTGGGGTAAATAGGGCAGGACGACTAGTCGCCCTTGAGTCCCATTGGACTCTTAAAGAGGGAACTAAAACTTTATATTTCAGATAAAATGAGCCCCCATTGAAGTTTATGCAGCAATTCCTTCCATAAAAAAACCTTATATGCCCTCGGGGTATAATTTTCAACACTTGGCCCGGGTTCTGGGGGGCTGTTTTTAATATAAGACCTTTTGTTAATTTTAGACAAATGAATTTTTCAAAAAAAAAATTGATCAGACCTACTTGGAGAAAAGAGGTTTGGTGTGTGTGTGTGGGGGGGGGGGCTATTTGCCATTTGATCACTTTTGACTCTCAAAAAGAGAACTAGAACTTTCACTTTCTTGTCATTCGAGTTCAAACAAAGTTTCCCCCTCCAAAAAAGCCTTCTATGCCCGTAAGGCATAAGCTACAACCCTTCCCCCTGGCTCTGGGGGGGGGGGGGGTATGTTGAACTCGAAGCCTATGTTATCTGATCGTTGGACTATTTTCAAAGATAGCTTCCTTATAATTGTGATTGAATGCATTTTTTGGGGGAAAGAAGGGTGTGTCTGAGGGAGTATAAACGCCCTCATATCACTTTTGACTCTTAAAAAAGTAACCAGATTTCCAATCAAATGAGCCACCTCTGAAATTTATACGACCACCATTTACATTAAAACCTTATATGACCCCAAAGCATAATTTAAAGACTTTCTCCAGGCTCTGGGGGATGTGTCGACCCTTGAGTTTTTGTTATTTAATCTTTAAGCCACTCGTACTACTACTAACAAGCTATCGCAGCACCAATCCGTCTAAGGTCAAAACGGCTAGGTAAGCTTCTCCTCCATCCCAGTCTATTTAAAGCCATTCTCTTTGCACCCTCCCAGGAAGTTCCTATCTCCTTTTAAGTCTTTCTTTTTGACATTTTCCCGCTCCAAACGAGGACCCCTAGACGGTTGGCCGAAAAGGACAATCTTCGGCAATCTGTCATCCTTCATCCGCAGAACGTGCTCTAACCATCTCAACCTTTCTTTCACTACAGCCCAAGATTGCGGGATTGAACCACATTTTTTGTACAGCCTACTGTTTGAAATACGGTTAGTCAGCCGGGTACCCAGAAAAATCCATAGGCAATTTCTCTGGAAAACAACTAGTAAATCTTCATCCGCTTTCCGAAGCGCCCATTCTTCAGAAGCATATTTGACCACCGTCATCACTGTAGCTTCCAATATTCTAATCTTTTATCTTTTTATTCTTCCTAAAAAATTTTAACTTTGTAAAAAAACCCGAGTCTATACTGGTCTACTTTTAACACCGCCACTGCTCTCATTGTCTTTACTGATAATACTACCAAGGAAAGTGAAGCTGCCCACCTGATCAATCTTTTTGTTACCCAACATCAAATTTTTCATTTTCCCTTATTCCAAGCCTTAGTACCATAGTCTTCTTAACATGAATTTTCAAACCTATTCTAGCACCCTGAGCTCGAGAAACCTCTAAAAGTTCATTCATTTTGCTCACACTTTCATCTAGGATGCTTAAATCATCAGCATAATCTAAGCCCAGGAGAGTTCGTCCTCGCTATTCGAGTCCACGGTCTGCCATTGCCTTTCCTGTGCTTCTTAAGACAAGGTCCATCAACATCATCCATTTAAAGGGAGATAGAACACAACCCTGCTGAAGTCATGATTTACTAAAAATCAAAGTACTAACCTTACTTCTTACCTTAACCGCAGTAGTGTTATTCTCATACAGAGCATTAATCACTTTAATGTATTCGTATGGTATACCATAAAAGGAATAGACGTTTGCTAAAGCTCTTCTATCAACAGAATCGATCGCTTGCTCATCATGATCTATGAAACTGAGGACCAATTGTGTTTTACAACTAAGACCCTTATCAATTGTTAACCTAAGAGTGAAAATTTGGTCGACACATCCTCAAACCTATTCTAAAACCGCACTGTTCTTCTCTTAAAACTTTGTCTACAGCATCTCTCGGTGTAAAAAGTATCATATTACTAAGTAATTTGCTACCTACAGAGACCAGACTAATGCCTCGATAATTACGACACTCACTCTTCTCACCTTTCTTATACAGTGGTTTAATTAACTAGAACTCTCAGTTTCCAATCAAATAAGCTACCTCTGAAGTTTATATGACAATCCCTTACACAAAACCTTATATGCCCCGGATCATACACTTGCCTCCAGGCTTTGGGGCTTTATATCGACCCCTCACAAGCTAGATATTCCGAATTTTAATCGAAAGAATCCCGTCAAAATTTTATACGACCATCTTTTCCATAAAAACCTTATATGCCCCTGGGGTATAAACTACAACACCTGCCCCTGAGTTCTGAGAGCATTTGTTATCCCTTGACTTTGCTATACGATCTTCAGTCTATTTTGAACAAAAATGCTATGTACAAAATTTGATCGGACGCATTCGGGAACAAGAGGATTGGGGGGGGGGTATTTGCCATCTGATCCCTTTCTACTCTTAGAAAGGGATTGAGAACTTTCAGCTTCTAATCATTTGAGCGCCATCTGAATTTATACGATCAAATCTTCCGTAAAAACTTTATATGCCCCCGGGGCATAAGCTAAAATCTTTACACCAGCTCTTAGGGTAGATATCCTCCGATCAATTTGATGACTCTTAAAAATATAACTAGAACTTTCAATTTCAAATCAAATTATCCACCTCTGTAGTTTATATCACCGACCCCTATATCTCAAAATGTGTGTGTGTGTTTGTGTGTGTGTGTTGTGTGTGTGTGTGTGTTTTTTTTGTGTTTGTGTGTCTCTGTGTGTGTATGTGTGTGTTTGTGTGTGTGTGTGTGTGTGTGTTTTTTGTGTGTGTGTGTCTGTGTGTGTGTGTTTGTGTGTGTGTGTGTGTTTTGTGTGTGTGTGTGTGTGTGCGTGTGTTTGTGTGTTTGTGTGTCTGTGTGTGTGTGTGTATGTGTGCGTGTGTTTGTGTGTGTGTGTGTATTTGTGTGTGTGTGTGTGTGTGCGTGTGCGTGTGTTTGTGTTTCTGTATGTGTGTATGTGTGTGTGTGTGTGTTTGTGTGTTTTTTGTGTGTGTCTGTGTGTGTATATGTATGTGTGTGTTTGTTTGTGTGTGTGTGTGTGTGTGTTCGTGTGTGTGTGTTTGTGTGTTTTTTTGTGTGTGTGTGTGTGTCTGTGTGTGTATATGTATGTGTGTGTTTGTTTGTGTGTGTCTGTGTGTTTTCGTGTGCGTGTGTTTGTGTGTCTGTGTTTGTATGTGTGTGTGCTTGTGTGTGTGTGTTTTTTGTGTGTGTGTGTGTGTGTGTCTGTGTGTGTATATGTATGTGTGTGTTTGTTTGTGTGTGCGTGTGTGTGTTTGTGTGCGTGTGTTTGTGTGTCTCTGTGTGTGTATGTGTGTGTGTGTGTGTTTGTGTGTGTGTGTTTTTTTGTGTGTGTGTGTGTCTGTGTGTGTATATGTATGTGTGTGTTTGTTTGTGTGTGTGTGTGTGTTCGTGTGCGTGTGTTTGTGTGTCTGTGTGTGTGTACATGTGTGTTTGTGTGTTTGTGTGTGCGTGTGTGTGTTTGTGTGTCTGTGTGTGTTTATGTGTACTGATAATTATTGCTATCATTTTCAATTTTTTTTTTGTTTCGTTTTACCTCGGCTTGTATTTAGTCATTACGAAATGCATATCGCCGAAGCTTTGTTTTTTAGCCAAGGTATGGTAGGCATCAATAACCTTATCCATATTGAAATCTCACAAATCAAATCATCATCGTTATCGTTTTCAATTTTGACACGTTTTGATTTTTGCTGTCCAGGTTGATTTCACTGACTCACTCACATGTTTGGTGTCGCATGTCTTCTAACCACGGGTATCTTCACTTTTCATTTTCATTGGGCTTTTCTAGTTGTTCCTCCAATGCACTGATGGTGAACACTTCTTTTGCAGGAATTGATACACCGTATTGGAGTCTCAGGTACTTTTGCGATGTGGAAGCAGAGATGGTGATGGAGCCAGCCTGTGTTTTGGATTCTGAAGGCTGGTGACGACCCAAAACAAAAAAAAAAAACTCAGATTTTGAAGTAGGAACTGATAAATCAATGTCAAGTAAAACAACATAAAGTCTGTCATCAACGATCTTAGGTGACTGCTGGCCAGGATCATAATAGCTTCTAAGCAGGAAAGATATTGAATCATGAGCCATTTAAATGAGCGGTTCTGAAATATGGTGGACACACCATATTTTATTGAAAAATTTGAGAAGTACTTTTAATGCGGAAAAAGCAACTTGTGGTCTCAAGAAACCCTCAATTTATTGCTTATTAATTCTAGTAGCAGTAATCTGACAGATTTCCCATTAGACCTTTATTTTTTTTTAAGGAGGACACAATTGAACGTACTAATGACAACTTTCGGGGGGGGAGATAAGGTACTAAAAAAATTGTTTCATAATTGGAATAAAGTGACCAGAAATGAAACAAAACTTAAGATTGGAGGGGGGCAGAGGGTCTGAATTACCAGATCCCCTTTCGCTGGCAACAGGCTAGAATTCTTATGAACTTATCAATGTCTGGATAACATCTCATAGATGGGAATAAAAACTTTACCTAGGCATAAGCAAAAGGAAGGTTGCCTTATTGGACGGTACAAAATTAATCGCGATTGGGCTAAATAACGAAAAAAATGAGATAGAAGGTATTTTAGTTTAATCGTGAGCCAGTCACGAATTCCCTTGTCTGAGAGGACGCGGGTTCGAATCCCAGTGTACCCAATTCTTCAGTTTGGGACGGGGGTCAGTGGCGAGACTCTGTAAGCTTAGCCAGAGTCGACCCAGCTCTAAATGGGTACCTGGAGAAATCTGGGGAAGGTAAACAGGAAGGGTGTGTGAAAGCACAGGATGACTGGCCCCCAACCCCCCCATTGCACTTCCTGGCTGAAGGGCCAAGAAACGGAGATCAGCACCGCCGGTACGGACTGTAAAGTCTAATGCCGTATCCTTTACCTTACCTTACCAGTCACGAATATCCAGTCATGAGGATTGCGATTAATATAATACCAGAAATAGCGATTTTAATAATGAGAGTCAGAAAAATATAAAAACTCTTAAAAATTAAAACTGTTGAATGGAATATCTTAAAAAGTGTAAAAATGTTCATGGGAGAGGTAAAATTTTGTAAGGCGACAAAAAAAAATTTGAGGGAAAAATTTTGAAAGGTAAAAACCAATTGTTTATGTTAATATTAATTTTAGATTTCAGCTAATGATTAAATAGGTCATGTGGTGTATTTTTTTTTGTAGTAGGAGAAGCCGCCAAAAACACATGAAACCGTGACATTAGTATGTTAAAATATTTAAATACTAAAAATAATAACAGTAATTTAGACAAAATGCACAACAAAAATAGTGGAATTTATAGTGTTATGCATAAAATAGAACTATGCAACAATCCTTATATTTTGGCTAATCTTTCATTTTGTTGGACAAAATTTTGCTTTATAATAGGATAGAAAGTCATTAGCTTTAATAGGGAATACCTTCCCCTCATCCATCTTCTCATCTAGAAAGTATTTAGGATGCATCTTTTTGTTATCAACTGACGCCTGGCTGAAGATAATGATAGCTTTCCACTGCCAACGCTCATATCCATAAAATGGTTTCCCCAAGAAACGGAGACACGCTTATAGTGGTGCAGGGGATACTCTCGTTTTTGGCGCCTGTGGAAATAATCGGTCATTATCAACCAACTCGGTAAATCCGCAACAAGTGTTTTAAGCAATTTGTTTTGGCAGTACTGAATGCAAAATTACTTTAAGAAGGGGGCTATTGGCTAAGACTTATGTTCTTCAGTGCTGGTAGATGTAACGTGATTACTCTTAATAAAGTGGTTATTTTTGGAGCCTTTTGCAAGCACCGTAGTGAATGTTGCTATTTTTTCTTGAAATTGAATTTTTTCAAAAAATACCTGAAATAAGTCAAAGAAAAACTGAGATCGATTGTAAAGAAATTCTTTGTCTTGAAGATTATCTTTTGTCAAGATGAGAAGAATGGTGAATGATAGGTTCATATTCACTTTGGGTTACATTTAGCCTCGTTTTTTGACTCCTCCTTTTTGTTGTTTTGCTCCCTTATCCTTTTTTGTATGAAGATATTTGGGGTACTAGGCATTACTTTTCCCCTTTTTTGGTTTCTCGACGCCATTTCTCAGGACCGTAGCTTTGGCGGGTAGCTTTAAGCTTGACAAATTTTATAAATTTGGAATTGCCATAAGAATCCTGATTCTTTTATTGTATATGTTGCTATCAACATCCCTTCTTTAGAGATTTAGTTACTATTAGCACGTGGGATGCTTACTTACAGCTCGTTATCATTAACTGCGTAATATAAAAAAAAAAAAAAACGATTGGCTAACCTAAAACCTAATGTTTTATTTAAACATCTATGAAAAGAAAGTTTTTGGTTTCCCGTGCCTCTCTCTTTCGTAAATTTCCTTACGGTGCTCATGAATTATCAACTCTTTCCCTTCACCTCATCTGAAAAATATCCAAATATTTAAATTTCTACCTGATTATCGTTATTTCATTAACAGATTAAACTTTTTCTTGGTTAAGTACTATGTTATTAAATAAAAAAAGTTTTTTTTTTAAATGGAAAAAAGGAGCGACATTAAAACTTAAAACGAACAGAAATTACTCCGTATATGAAAAGGGCTTTTCCTCCTCAACGCCCCACTCTTTACATTAAAGTTTGACTCTTTCTCTTAGCTCTACTTCTTAAAACAGAAAACACTTTAGCGTAAAGAGCGGGACGTTGAGGAGGAAAAGCCCCTTTCATATACGGAGTAATTTCTGTTCGTTTTAAGTTTTAATGTCGCTACTTACTTTCATTTAAAAAAAACTTGTTTTTTTTATTTAATTTCAGGACATATTTTAATTAATGCATGTTTTGATCTTGGCTCTCCGCACATAAATAATTAAAACGGAATTTGCATATTATTTTTTTTTTGCTAAATGGCTTTCTCATAGTTTTAATCGGAAGATTTTGAGAAAAAAGAAGAGAGGGAGGAAGCCTAGTTGTCCTCCAATTTTTTGATTACTTAAAAAGGCAACTAGAACTTTTAATTTTTTTATGAACATTTTCATTAGTAAAAAATGGGCGTAATTTACGAATTAACTTACGTAACGAATTTCTATATTCGTATGTTTTTATTGCGTACATGAGGGAGTTCAACCCTCGTCGATACCTCGCTCTTTACACTAAAGCTTAAATTATGTCCCAATTCCTTAAGAATAACCCTTGGATCACAAAGGCCGTAGAATAAATAGTTGAAATTACTAAAAATACTTTAGCGTAAAGAGCAAGGTATTACGAGGGGGTAAACCCCTCATATGCGCAGTAGAAAAAACTTTCTTTTTTAGAAAAACACTTTCAGTAGAAAAAAACTTTTCATATTTATTTTTTCATTGTTTTTGTTTAAATAATGCTAAAAAATCCTGCGCCCCTTCATTGAAAGTCTCTTCCCCTATGAGAAGCTTTTTCGTGGAAAGGTGTTCACACATAACCCCACCCCCAACCTCAACTCTCCCTCCCAAACCAAAAGAATCCCCCTGAAAACGTCCGTACACTTCCCAGTAACCATTACTATATGTAAACACAGGTCAAAGCTTGTAACTTACAACCCCTCCCACGGGGACTGTGGGGGAGTAAGTCGTCCCCAAAGACATAGTTAGGTTATTCGACTATGATGAATAAAATGGCTATCTCAGAATTTTGATCCGGTGACTTTGGGGAACAATGAGCGTGGGAGGGGAACTAGGTTCCCTCCAATTTTTTTGGTCACTTAAAAAGAGCACTAGAATTTTTAATTTCCATTATAATGAGCCCTCTCGCGACTTTCTAGGACCACTGGGTCGATACGATCATCCCTGGGGAAAAAAAAACAAAAAACCGACAAATAAACACGCATCTGTGATTTGTATTCTGGCAAAAAATGCGAAATTCCACATTTTTGTAGATAAGAGCTTGAAACTTCTACAATAAGGTTCTCTGATATGTTGAATCTGATGGTGTGATTTTCGTTAAGATTCTATGACTTTTAGGGGGCGTTCTCCCCTATTTTCTAAAATGAGGCAGATTTTCTCAGGCTCGTAACTTTTGATTGGTAAGACTAATCTTGATGAAAATTATATATTTAAAATCAGCATTAAAATGCAATCTTTTTATGTAACTATTGGTATAAAAATTCCATTTTTTACAGTTTCGGTTACTATTGAGCCGGGTCGCTCCTTAATACAGTTCGTTACCACGAACTGTTTGAAAACCCAGCAAACAACAGGGTCCGACACCCGAAATATACTGGGAACAGCTAAGGGTATTTAATTCAAACTTTCAAGGCATATGTATGTTGATGCTGAACTAAATTGGTTTCTCATTGAGAAATATTTATTGTATCAGATTTTTATATTTTGGATGATTTATGTGGCTTATTCAAGTGAAAATACGCCTTTTTGTATTCCATTTCCTTGTTGAAAACTACTCATAGTCAGTATTTAAGCATATCGAAGTTGTTGGCCGATTTTTTATGTTTGATATAACCTATGTGCCATTTTAGATAGAACAGGGTACAATCCTAATCTATATTCAACTTTTATATTTAATTTTCTATATTTAAATAAGTTGATTAGCATTTATTTCAGGTTACATATCTATGTTTTAGAACTACCCATGGCCAAAATTTAGCAATTCAGAGCTATTCTTAACCATTAAGTGCATTTTTAAGGTATATTGAGCTCTCATGTGTAATTTACCATTTTTATTTTACTTTATGAACACTTTTTTGTAACGTTTACTTATATCTGACTACTGATAGTCACCTAAGTAGATTGTGGATCATTTCTGACTTTTGAAAGGATTTATGCGTCATGTTAGAGCAAATTGGAAGCAATTATAACATATATTCTATATATTTTAAAATATATGTAATTTACTTGAATCGATTAATTCTTTTTTAGGTTGCATATCCTTGTTTGAGATTACTCGTAGTCAAAATTCAACTGTTATTAACAATTCATACATTCTATTAAAATCGTAAGATATATTCTGCTCTCTTATGTATATAGCTTTATTTACTCGAATTAATCAATATTTCTTCAGTGAATTTCTTTATTTGAGATTATTCATTGAATATGTACTAGTTACAGATAAAGTATATAGTTTAAAACTAAGAGTATAATTTTATGTAAAATATTGTTAAGCCGGAAAAAAATATAATGACATTGTCTAGATAGGTTCCTATGAGTAAGCTGGTTATTTTTACCTTAAGCTAAATAAAAACCATTCAACAACGAGAATAAACCATCAATATAAAATTTGACAGTGACCTTTGGAGATATATATTACTAGCTGTTGGGGTGGCGCTTCGCGCCACCCCAACACCTAGTTGGTGAGGCACTTCGAGCCCCCCCGCGCGCGTAAGTCGTTACGCGCCATATTAGTTACGCGCCATTGTAGTTGTGTCCCTGTGTCCCATCTGTGAATATAGATAGATTTATATATGTGTTTCAAACTACGTAAAAATTGCGAATATACAACATTCTTGGCTTTCCCATTGTCTGTGCATATACAAAGCCGTATGTACTAATAATGACGTCATATGCAAACGCTCTTTTTACAAACAAACAAACATGCATACACACAACTCGTTTTTATATAGATAGATAGATAGATAGATACAATACAAATTAACTGCGTAAAACTTGCGAATATACAACATTCTTCGCTGTCCAATTGTCGCTGCATATAAATAGATTGACAGGTTTACCGACCCTCGAACATGCAACGTACAATTGTCTATGGGAAAAACAATCAGTATTAAAATCTATACCACATTTTTCTAATGATTGACCTTGAGCTTTGTTAATGCTGATTGCAAATGCTAATCGAATTGGGAATTGCAATCTTTTAAATTGAAAAGGCAGATCCGTTGGAATCATGGGAATGCGAGGAATAAGAACAGCCTCACCCTCAAAAGGCCCTGTCAAGATTGTGGCCTCTATTAGGTTTTCCATTGTTTTTTTTTACGGCAAGTCGCGTGCCATTGCAAAGCTTTGGTGGGTTGATATTTCTTAAAAGTATTATTGGTACGCCTATTTTTAGTTGTAGCACGTGTGGTGGAAATCCTGAAAGATCCACGGAATTTAAAAATTCAGATGGATAATTAACCGCTTCATTTGGTTCCAAAACTGTGTCGACTGACTTGTAAAGGACTGCCTGGTCTCGAATCTTGGTCAAAACAATATTGTTGATTTCGTGGACGTCTATATTTTTGGGTGCGAGAATCGCTCTTTCACTTAGCCATTTATTATTTTTATAATTTTTTAGAATATTCGGAAATACTTTTTCAATCAATTCATTTTTGGACGTCACTAAATTACAGAAATCAGCATGTAGTTATATACGTCCTGAAATTGAGTCTACTGGGAGCTTTCCGTTTCCAATTGCCAGCAATTGATCTGAAAATGTTTGACCAGAGTCACCGTTTTGCAATCGGACACGCATATTTGTAGTTAATTTTAATATTTTTACGTGTGCCCATAAATTAGAATTTTTCAGGCAAGCATTCATTTCGTCTGCAGGAGTTGATCTAGGTATTATAGGTAATATTTGCCTGAAATCTCCCACAAGCAATATTAATGTGCTGCCAAAGGGTTTCGACTTCCCTTTTTTTTTGAATATTCGGAAATACTTTTTCAATCAATTAATTTTTGGACGGAAGTTTAACTTTTCCTGAGGCGCAACACATTCCCATTGTTTCACCATTGAATTTCAAGGCCTTGCAATAGGGACAAATTTTAGACATAGTCCCGATTTGAACACATCTACTCAAGCTATAATCATCGACTGGGCTGTACCTGAATGCCAGGCGATAACTTTCAGGTTGCTCTGATTCCTCGGCACGCTTTCTTTTCTTACTTTCTCTATCAGCAGCAAGCCTGATTTCATGCTGTTCTTGTGATTCCTCGGCACGCCTTCTTTTTTCACTTTCTCTTTTAGCAGCAAGTCTGGTTTCATGGTGCTCTGGTAGTTCCTCGGCACGCCTTCTTTTTTCACTTTCTCTTTTAGCAGCAAGTCTGCTTTCGCGTTGCTCTGGTAGTTCCTCGGCACGCTTTCTGTTCTTTCTTTCTCTATCAGCCTCAAGCCTGTTTCCTTGCTGTTCTTTTGATTCCTCGGCACGCTTTCTTTTCTGACTTTCTCTATCAGCAGCAAGTTTTTTGGCATAGACTCTTTGAGCATCTTCCTCGGCTGTTGCCATTGTAAGTTCATCAGTCATTTTAAAGTTAAACATTAATAGATTTCTACGTGAACGCATGTCTTAAATATCTTTAAAGACGTCACCGTCATAACAAAAATGACGACAACTAACTTCATGACGTCAGTCAACACACAAACATGACGTCACCTGACAGACACATCCACAGACAACTTTTTTTTATATATATAGATAAATAGATGAATATTTTGACAACTCAAAAAAATTAACCAAGTTTCGTATGTAAGAAAATCATGCTAGACCTAGTGTATCTGCTAAAATCGAAAAAGATATAATTACATTTTTATTTGGTGGTACTAACGCTTTCAAACATTATATTCAATTGTTTGAGACTACTCATTGACTACAAATAAACAAATCGGATTCTAGCGTGATATTAGACGCAAGCTCTTTATTTGTTTGTAATTCACCAAGTGTTCATACATTTAGTTTTTTTTTCTGTTGACTAAATTCTTAATGCTAGTTTTCTTACTAACCAAATTAAAAAAAAAAATTTCGGTAACTAAATTTCAATAAACATGTTTCTCGTTGTTTTTTCGCTAACTAAATTCTAATACAACTTGTTTTTTGTCCAACCGAGTTTTAATAACAATATTTTATCCTGTTAACTATATCATAGTAAAACTTATTTTGCTCACTTAGTTTTGGAAAAAAAGCTTCACCAAGTCTTAATGGAACAAACTTTTTGTGCTACATGAAATTTAGCAATAATTTTCCACAATATAAATTTTAAAATAAGATTATTTTCGTATCCTACTCGTTTGTTGAAGGTTTTTTCTCAAACTGATTCAACAAAACTACTGTTTTTGAGTAGGTTCTAATACAATTTATTTTATTGTTGATTAAGTTTTAATATATCTCTTTATTTGATAACTAAATTTCGATAATTCTATTTTTGTTAGTAAAATTTGTTTAAAAGTCTTTTGTTTTTACTTGCTATCTAAATGTTCATACAATTTGCTTTTTTGTCCATCAAGTTTTAATAAAAAAATTTTCTGCATTATCTAAATTTAAATACGGTTCGAATTTTTTCTCTAATTAATTTTAATTGTATTTTTTAATTTTTTCATTCGTCAACTTTTAATCCATCATTTTTGCAAACCAAAGTTAATATTGCTTTGTTTTCTTTGGTTCACTAAGTTTTATCGCAAACAATTTTTCTTAGAAAATGGAACGGGAAAAATAGTTAGATGACCATTATTGATTATTTTCAAACAACAATTTTGTCTCTGAAACTTCTCTTATTTTTAGCTCTAGGAATCTAGATTACTAATGTATTAAATGGGACAATAAGATATATTCTTTTATAATATGGAGTTCACTAAATTTATTCTAATTGAGTGTTACATTTTTTGTCTACATTTCCTTGTCAATCTATATTTTAAAGGATCAATGCTGATATAGACACTTATTGATATTTGACTTGATATAACTGTTTTTTGATATATCTATTCGACATGACTTACCCATTTTTACTGTACTGCCATGGTATTTCAGTGAATTAATCAAGGACTTCTTAGTATATTTAAAGCTTTCTGTACCATAAATTTTACCTTTTCTTGTCTTAACTCCCATCCAGCTGGGTTAACCGACTCGAAGCTTCTTCTTTAGAAGCAACAGGACAGTATATTTGGTGTTCCTCCTTGTTTTTTGTAGTTCTCAGGAAAACTGGGTCTTACTGGCGTTTATCTTCATTCCAAAGAATTTTAGTATGTCAACTGTGTGGCCGATAGTATTTGCACATGCTTGTAACTCCTTTATTTTTCCATTCAGACAATTAGTGTCATCAGCATAAGCAAGAAGGATCGTAATAACACTCTCGTGTTATTAGAGACAAGTGCCAGGATACTATTTACTAATAGGTAGAAAAGTGGGTGAAGAGAAGGCTTCCTTGGAGAGCGTCCGTCGATGAACAAAATTTTCTAGTAAGTTCTTCACTAATCTGTACTGTATCATACTTCTTGCCTTCTCATATAAACTCGTTTTAATATCGACAATATCAGAGGGAATTCCATGGTAGCCCAAGTTATTCCAGAGACCATCCAGATATAGTTTTTGCAAAATTTCTAATAACACACCATGATTTGTTTGATGACAAGGATTTCATCTATTGTCCATCTATTCTGACAGAACTGAGCTTCATACTCAGGTATCACAGATCTTTTCATGTTTATTATGCAGTCTAGGAGTATTTTCGTGAGGATTGTATTGGGTTGGCAAGTAAGCAATATGGGTCTGTAGCTGTTGTAATTACATTTTGATTCTTTTTTGTGCAAGGGGACTGTGACAGATCTCGACCAGAACTCAGGGTGGTATTTTGTTTTCTACAAAGATTTTAGTATCCACTGGTGCAGATCGATGACTCAAAGAAACTCTGTTTTGAGCAATTCTGCTTGTATACTAACTAGCCCGGGTATTTTTTTTTTGGATTTGTGGGATTTCGGAGTGGCATTTGCCTCTGGCGTTAGGGGTGGTGGTCCTTTCTTTTTGCTAGGAGCTTATGATGGACATCAAGATCTTTGCTTAGTGTGAGATTTAGCATTTCCAGAAAATATTCTTTCCAGCTATGCTGACGAATACCCTGACTAGGATAGGCTGTGTTAAAAAGGCTGGAGCTTTTTGGGTGTTGTGAGATTATTTGGGGTATCCGCTCCGTAATAAGTTTTCGTCTCCGTCCTTCCATTCAAATGGAGGTCCCAGGGACTTCTTGCTGTCCAATTTTAAGCCAGCTTAAGCGTTTCGTGTAAACTTGAGAAGTTTTAGTCCATGTCTTGTGCTAGTTCAAGGACCGTTGCCTTCCACGAGGCCATAATAATATCAGTGATTTAAAAGATATGAAAGTTGAAACTTGGAAATTGACAAGTTAAAAAACAACTATTGTATCGACATTTTGACTGATGAACTCAGACTCATGAAACTGTACTTATTTAGAGTTTCAGAAACTCAAATCCTTGGCATAGAAAACATGAAATTAGATTATATAGAAAACGAATACTCAGGCAAGGAAGATGGGTTGCATAGGCAGGGAGTAGGACTCATGATGAATTACGAGGCTACTGAGTCTTGTTTAGGTTGGGAAGGCATTATTAACAAAATCCTAGTCGCTCATTTTATGACTAAAAAGTACGGGGTATCAGTCATAGTAATATTATGCCCCTGTAAAACCGACTGATGAAAATGCACCTGAATCATTAAAATCTTCTGTCTTCAGTCTCACAGATCATGAAGAGACGTTTGATTTTGCCAATAGAACAGCTCTAGTCAAAGTTTTATTATTGTTTAATATGCCTGGTATATGCGTAGGAATCATTATTGCTATGAACGAGAACATTATTGCTGTAAGTACGGTGGGATTTTAAGTTAGGAGCTGGCATGGAATTGAATCAGGTGTTAAGCGGTTTGTGTCTATCCCCATTTGTATGGATAATTCTGGCGGACTTCGAAGCTCTGGAGCATGGGATCAAATGAAAAGGTAAAACTGTCCAAGACTTCGATTAAGCACACGATTTGGGTGCCATAGATAAACTTTTAGCAAAGTGAACGAATTTTTGGATGTTTTTGAAGGATTAGGGCGCAAGAATAAGTTCGAAAACTGATGTTAAGAAGTCTATTTCAATTATACTAAGATTAAATAAAAATGAAGAGGTGGTGTTGCCTAATGTGAAGATCAATCAAGTGGATAGCTGGACTTACCTGGCTAGTACTATTAGTAAATATAGTGGATGCAGTAAAGATCTAAAAGGTAACGAAGCCAAAACCAGGGGGGTCCGCAATCGAAAAAATTTGGACAAATAGAGAGATGAGTCTACCAACCAGGACTGTAATATTGGAAGCTAAAGTTCTAACAGTGGTCCATTGTGGCACAAAGCGTGGACGCTGTGGAAGACTGAGATCAATATGTTACATGTTTTCCACAGGGATTTTCCATGAATAATTTTAGGTGCCCAGTTCACTGACCGTATACCAAACAACACGCTTAATGAAAAATGGGGTCCTGTTACTTTCTATAAATCAGTAATCAAACAGTTTATGGTAACGGTGACCCGGCTCGATAGTAACCGAAACTCTAAAAAACAGAATTTTGATACCAATAATTCCATCAAAAGAATCACATTTTAATGCTGATTTTATATATATAAGTTTCAGCAAGTTTAGTCTTACCCATCAAAAGCTACGGGCCTGAGAAAATTTGCCTCATTTCAGAAAATAGGGGAAAAAAACCTCTAAAAGTAACACAATCTTAACAAAAACTAGACCTACGTTGCCTGAGCAACGTGAAGTGTTGCGGCAACCTTTGTCCGGCTTCGCCGAATGAAGTGTTGCGAGAGCAACACTTTGTTTTTTTTGCTATCGGTTAAACGCTGAAGTTGTCAGCGTCTCGAAGCTTTTAAAACGTTATGTTCAAAGAAGAACGCCATCAGTAATCACATGATCAAAGGCTATTCCTCAACGTTGAAAAACAGCAATAACAAAGGAATATCAAAAGAAGGGACTAAATTGACTTTGCAGCCAGTTGAACTTTATCCTTTTTAATAGTAGACATCCTGACGGATCAAGACTTGGAACAATATCTTATATAATCTAGTTGGTATTATAAAGCTATCCGTAACTTTTCAGGATCAAAATACCATAGATGACACTTTATTAATTATTACGAAACTGCCTCGTTGTTATACGTTATCGCTTGTACCCGTTGCGTAGACACTTAATTCTAGGTTACAGTGAGTATGGGTAGGCTACATCACCTAGCAAAAGTTACAAACCCCTCTTCACTAAAGACGATTGTAGCCTAACAGACGATTATTACTTACAAGTCCCCTAGATGTCTTAACACTGGAACCAACTCGGTCTTACCATCAAATACACTGGAAACAAATAATAGGTACACCAAATAGCAAAATTTGCAAACCCCTTACTACCGAAGATGATTATGAGCTAACAGCTGACCTTTCCTTACAAGTCCCCTACATGTCTCACAATTGGTATCGGCTTATTTTTGGTTTCAGTGTGTACCCTACTACTGACGTTGTCAACCCCTTGAAACCGTCAAACTAGTATATCTCATGAAGGAATTTTTGTATCAAAAAATTTTGTATGACATACACTTTGATCAGCTCATCAAGTGCTATCGATTGCCGTCGCTAAAAAAAAAAAAAAAAAAAAAAAAAAAAAAAAAAAAAAAAAAATTATATTTGTCTTACTTCAAAAGTTGATTTTTTTTGCCGTAGGCCAACTTTCTAACGTCACCACTTAGAAAAGAGCAAAGGATAAGCTCCAATTTCTTTAGCAATGACAGAAATTTTAAAGTTTAAGAGGTATATCTGATAACATTTCTCTACCTCAATCCCAAGTCCGAAAAAACAAATGATAAACCGAGCGAAAATCATGGCAGCGCTTTCGGACCCGTGGGAAAATGCCGCTTTTTTGCTTCTGTAAATTTTTCTATTTATCACTCAAAGAAGATATATTGGCTGTGGGGCTGGGTAACTGCCGCATATATTTAACACTTATAGATTTTAGTCCATCTTCAATTTGAAAGTGGTGCCTGCCTGCTTGCCTACTAGAACGGAGCTTTCCACTCGAAAGCAGAAACATGGCTGGATGAAACAAAAGCTTGGCTGCACAACTTCAGATACTCCTCTCTGACATAGGCTACATAACTCCACTTCACTTCGCACACCATAGGCTCTGGCTCGTGGACAAGCAAAAACCATTCTTTTTGGCTCCAGGCGAGAGCTCTGCGGAGCTTTCCAAAATGTAATGACATATTCATCAACCCGGCCAGAGGTCCACACTTTCCGTAAAAACCGCACAGGTTAGACCCTTACCAGTTTCCGGGAAAAAGTCGACATCGGCGGCATAGAAATAAAAACGGGACAAAATCAAAGTTTTGCTCTCGCAACACAATTACACCATCAGATTCGATGGAATTTTGCATTTTGTGATTTTTTGCCAGAAGACAGATCACGGATGCGTGTTTATTTGTTTTTTTTTTCAGGGGTAATCGTATTGACTCAGTCGTCCTAGAGTGTCGCGAGAGGGCTCATTCTAATGGAAATTAAAGTTCCAGTGCCCTTTTTAAGTGACCAAAAATTGGACGGCACCTAGGCCCCCTCCCACGCTCATTTTTTCCCAAAGTCACCAGATCAAAATTCTGATATATCCATTTTATTCACCATAGTCGAAAAACCTAATAACTATGTCTTTGGGGACGACTTACTCCCCCACAGTCCCGTGGGAGGGGTGGCACGTTACTAATTTTGACCGTTTTTTAAATATACTAATGGCTATTGGGAAGTGTACAGACGTTTTCAGGGGGATTTTTTTGTTTAGTGAGGGGGGGGGGGAGAAGTTGAGCGACGGTTACGTGGGAGGATCTTTCCATGGAGGAATGTGTCATGGGGGAAGAGAATTTCAATGAAAAGGGCGCAGGACTTTCTAGAATTATTTAAAAAAAAAATAAAAAAAATAAATATGAAAAGTTTTTTCAACTGAAAGTAAGGGGCAGCATTGAAACTTAAAACGAACAGAAGTTATTACGCATATGAGGGGTTTACCTCCTCGTAATACCTCGCTCTTTACGCTAAAGTATTTTTAGTAATTTCAACTATTTATTCTACAGCCTTTGTGATTCAGGGGTCATTCTTAAAAAATTGGGACAAAATTCAAGTCTAAGTGTAAAAAGCGAGGTATTGACGAGGGGTGAATCCCCTCATATGTAATAAAAACATGAGAATACAAAAGTTCGTTAGGTAATTCGTAAATTACGTATTTTTTAACTATTGAAAAAGTTCGTAAAAATTAAAAGTTCTAGTTACATTTTTAAGTAAACAAAATTGGTGGGCAGCTAGGCGTCCTCCCCTGCTCCTTTTTTTCTCAAAATCTTCCGGTTAAAATTATGAGAAAGCCATTTAGCCCAAAAAAAATTTAAACGACACTAAAACTTAAAACGAACAGAAATTGCTCCGTATATGAAGGGGGCTTTTCCTCCTCAACGCCCCGCTCTTTACTCTAAAGTTTTTTTACTGTTTTAAAAAGTAGAGTTAAAAGAAAGAGTCAAACTTTAGCGTAAAGAGCGGGGCGTTGAGGAGGAAAAGCCCCTTTCATATACGGAGTAATTACTGTTCGTTTTAAGTTTTAATGTCACTCCTTACTTTCAGCTAAAAAAATATGTTTTTTCTATTGAATTGCAAATAAAGGCTCACAGACTGTCAAAGACCGTTTTTTTTTTCGGTAATCCATCTAGGGGCAAGCAAAAATAATGTTGTCCCAGAATTGGGTGGAATGATGTTGTGAGGAAGGATTTAAAGAAAATTCAAACTTCTTGGGAGGAGGTAAATAGAGAAGCATTGGATAGGTTGTGGTGGAGGAGGAGCGTATGCTGTCGTATTAGGCGCATCCCGCTTGGTATTTTCTATTACCAAAATCTAATTTTTAGCTAGTTAAATTTTCTATAGAAAATAATAGATATTTTTTTGAACTTATTTGAATAGAAAATTTCTACATACAAAACAAACGCTTGTGGCAACAGTAATTTAAACGCAATATGACAGATTGTGTTTTCAAGGTATTAAATATTGGTTTACTTAAAATATGGAAATATTACACACGGCCCGGGTGAGCCACTCTGCTTCTTATGAGCACCTTTTTTAATTGCATTGTTTGAATCTATCGAGCAAGAGAGGGAAATGGGGAACAAGGAAAGTCCTAAGCTCCCAACACGTAGAAAACTCACAGTTTAAAATGACAAAGATGTCAAATAAAGTTACAGCTGAAATATAGGCCTGTTGCAGAACACTGGTAACAAGGTCAATTTTGCTAAAAGCACTTAAATCTGTATTAAATATAGGTTTTTAAACAAGAGGATATTACACTGAAACCTGGCGAGCCACTCCTCTTTGTGGGGGGTGCCCTTTTCGCTACATTTCATTGAATCTGTTGAGCAGCAGAGAGAAAGTGGGGGGAGGTATGGAAAGGTCCTAAAGGTCCTAGCAATTCAAAAAATCTACACTTAAAATGACATAAAATAACAAATGCAATTCTATTTCAAGTTTAGAGCCCAACCTCCAACCATGAATGTTTTTGAGGCAAAAAAGTATCTGTCTAACTAACTTAAAGCGCAAAGTTTTAAGTGGTTTTAATTCTGCTCCTTACAATCGGTTGAAAAAACTTATTCATTGTTTCTTTCATTTATTTTTTCATTTTTTTTTCTAAATAATGCTAGGAAATCCTGCACTCCCTTCATTAAAATTCTCTTCCTTCATGATCAATTCCTTTTAGGAAGGTTATCCCAACATATCCCCCTCTTTTCACCCCCCCCTACCGAAAAATCCCCCTGAAAACGTCTGTGCACTTCCTAATAACCATTACTATATGTAAGCATGGGTCAAAGTTTATAACTTGTAGCCCCTCCCACGGGGACTGTGGGGGTGTAAGTCATCCCCAAAGACATAGTTATAAGGTTTTTCAAGTACCCTGAATAAAATGGCTATCTCATAATTTTGATCCAGTGACTTTGGGAAAATAATTAGCGTGGGAGGGGACCTAGGTGCCCTTCAATTTTTTGGTCACTTAAAAAGGGCACTAGAACTTTCTATTTCCGTTAGAATGAGCCCTCTCGTAAGATTCTAGGACCACTGGGTCGATACGATTACCCCTGGGGAAAAAAACAAACAAACAAAAAAAATAAACACTCATCCGTGATCTGCCTTCTGGCAAAAAATACAAAATTCCACATTTTTGTAGATAGGAACTTGAAACTTCTACAATTGGGTTCTCTGATACGCTGAATCTGGTGGTGATTTTCGTTAAGATTCTATGACTTTTAAGGGTTGTTTTCTCCTATTTTCTAAAATAAGGCAAATTTTCTCAGGCTCGTAACTTTTGATGGGTAAGACTAAACTTGATTGAACTTATATATTTAAAATCAAAATTAAAATGCAATTCTTTTGATGTAGCTATTGATATCAAAATTCTATTTTTTAGAGTTTTGGTTAATATTGAGCCGGGTTGCTCCTTACTACAGTTCGTAACCACTAACTGTTTGATAATTTGAATCTAGTGTTTTATTTCATTAGCGTGTTTTCTTTAGAGTTGGTAATGTGGTTGCACTTTACCTTACTGATTCTATATAATCATCTCTGGAAAAAAACAGCAAAAAATTTAACGCGTTTCCGTTTTTTTTTTGTTTTTTTTTTTTAAATAATTCCAAGTTCCCCATTTGTGTCGATAAGGTTTTCCATTGGATTATATGATATGCGGAATTCGGTAGTACATGTTTTTTATGGTAAATTCCCTTTTGGATATAAATTACTCATTTTGATTCAATTTATTATGGTATTACAAAAAAAAACAAACATATTGTGGTAATTATAAATTATAAAATCACCTTATCAAATCATCAAGGACATAAATTAAATCCAGAGAATAGCTGTGTTAGATACAACTATGAGGATTATTTCTGAACGGAATAAATAAGTTCTTTTTCAACTGCTTTTATCATCTTACTGTTAGTTGTTTCTCTGGTGTTGAGAGGAGTAGCTCATTGACTGTATATTCTACCTCCGTGGTTTTTTTCCTGGAGTAGCCATTGTATATACTTGGCGGTTTTCTTTTTATTCTTGTTTGGTTTTCAAATTTACCTTTTTATGGCACTTGGTATTAACCAAGTGCCATATAGCGATCGCAAATTCTGTCGGTCTGTCTGTTGGTCCCAGTTTTGCTACTTTAGGCACTTCCAGGTAAGCTAGGACGATGAAATTTGGCAGGCGTTTTCCGATTTGATCATCTGGGGGGAGTGGGGGGCCCGTTAATTCGGAAAAATAGAAAAAACTAAGTATTTTTAACTTACGAACGGGTGATGGGATCTTAATGAAATTTGAAGTTTGGAAGGATATTGTGTCTCAGAGCTGTTAATTTAAATCACGATCGGATCTGGTTACACTGGGGGGGGGGGGGGGGGTGGTAGGGGGAAACCTAAAATCTTGGAAAACACTTAGAGTGGAGGGATTGAGATGAAACTAGTGGGAAAAATAAGCACAAGTCCTAGATACATGATTGACATAACCGGAACGGATCCGTTCTCTTTGGGGTAGTTGGGGGGGGGGGGGGTAATTATGAAAAATTAGAAAAAACGCGGTATTTTTAACTTACGAACGGGTGATTGGATCTCAATGAAACTTGATATTTAGAAAGATATCGTTTTTCAGAGCTCTTATTTTAAATCCCAAACAGATCTTGTGACATTAGGGGGGGGGTTGGTAGGGGAAGACCTAAAACTTATAAAACACTTAGAGTGGAGGGATCGGGATTAAACTTAGTGGGAAAAATAAACACAAGTCCTAGATACATGATTGGCATAACCGAAACGGATCCGCTCTCTTTGGGATAGTTGGGGGGGGGGGGGTAGCTCTGAAAAATTAGAAAAAAATGAGATATTTTTAACTTACGAACGGGTAATCGGATCTGAATGAAATATGATATTTAGAAAGATATCGCGTCTCAGAGCTCTCATTTTAAATCCTGACCGGATCTGGTGACACTGGGGGAAGTTGGGAGGGGGAAACCTAAAACTTGGAAAACACTTAGAGTGGAGGGATCAGGATAAAACTTGGTGGGAAAAATAAGCACAAGTGCTAGATACATAATTGATATAACCAGAACGGATCCGCTCTCTTTGTAGTAGTTGGGGGGGCTAATTCTGAAAAATTAGAAAAAGAGGTATTTTTAATTTACGAACGGGTGATAGGATCTCAAAGAAATTTGATATCTAGAAGGATATCGTGTCTCAAAGCTCTTATTTTAAATCCCGACCGGATCTGGTGACATTGGGGGGAGTTTGGGGTGGTGGAACCTAAAATCATGGAAAACGCTTAGATTGGAGGGATCGGGAAGAAACTTAGTCGGAAAAATAATCAGAAATCTTACATACGTGATTTACATAATTGGGACGGATCTGCTCTATTGGGGGGGGGAGGTTAATTCTCAAAAATTACAAAAAATGATGTATTTTTAACTTACGAAGGAGTGATTGGATCTTCATGAAACTTCATATTTAGAAGGACCTCGTGAATGAGATCTCTTATTTTAAATCTCAACCGGATCAAGCATAATTAGGGGGGGCAGTTGGGGGGACATGAAATCTTAGAAAACACTTAAAGCGGTGAGATCAGGATGAAACTGGATGGGAAGAATAAAAATCTGTCTAAGATACGTGACTGACATAACCGGACCGGATCTGCTCTCTTTTGTTTAATTTCGAGGGGGCGTAATTTTGAAAATTGAGGTATTTGTTACTTACGAAAGGGTGACCAGATCTTAACGAAATTTATATTTAGAAGGATCTTGCGCTTTAAAGCTCTAATTTTAAATTCCGACCAGATCTTGTGACATTGGGGGGAGTTGGAGGGGGAAACCGGAATTCTTGGAAAACGTGAAAATTGGGGTGTTTTTATCTTACGAATAGGTGATCGGATCTTAATTAAATTTGATATTTCGAAGGATTTCATGTCTCAGAGCCCTCATTTCAAATCCCGACCAGATCTTTTGACTTTGGGGGGAGTTGGAGGGGGAAATCTTGGAAAATAGTTGGAGTGGAGGAATCGGGATGAAGCTTGGTGGATAGAATAAGCAAATGTCCTTAATACGTTATTGACGGAACCGTACTGGATTTGCTCTCTTTGGGGGAGTTGGGGGGAGGGGTTCAGTGATTTTGCGAGTTTGGCTCTTCTGGACGTGCTAGGACTATGAAACTTGGTAGGCGTGTCAGGGAGCTGCACAATTTGACTTTATAAAGTCGTTTTCCCAGATTCTACCATCTGGGGGGCTAAAGGGAGAGGAAAAATTAGAAAAGATTAGATATTTATAACATAGGAGTGGGTGATCGGATCTTAATGAATTTTGATATTTAGAAGGACATCGTGACTCAGAGCTCTTATTTTAAAACCTGACCGGCATTAAGCCTCTTATTTTCCTTTTAAATCAATCTATTGATTCATAGAATTTTGTTAGAGCTCATACCATATGATCTCGTGGCTCTTATCCCTTCTTGCCTCGTCAAAAGTGTCATATGAGCTCTTAGCTCTTGTTTAGGCAGTTATGCTTTAAATTCTTCTTTTTTTCTCCGTGCTGAGGTTGCATTGTTGAACACAAGCAAAATACTCAGTTAATTATTCTTATTTTTCTGCGCACTGACCACAGTTCCAAGGTTCAAGGTTCAATCGGGTTTAATTAAAAAAAAAGGAAATAACTAAACTTAGAGTACACTGCTCTGTGACAAAACTCACGTTGAGAACCATGACATTCCGTTGTTGTTTCCAAGAAATCCCTCCTTGACTTCTGCTTATTGGGATATTCTACCACTGTTTCTAATAAATATTCAATGGATGACTTATTTATTTTCTATTTTATTTATTAGTACCAAATGTGGTAAGCTTTACAAAACTTGCCACAATAAATACAATAACATTTAAACAGACCGCTGAAACACAAGATGGTCAGCGTTTACTCCCTTTGAAAATACCCCTCCTCCCAGAAAACTCTCTCCCAAAAATAGCCCCCACCCTCCGTGAAAAATGCTCCAAGGAATGCCCCAGGTAAATACGCCCCCCCCCGCGAAAATACCTCTTGTAAAATACCTTCCACGGAAATACCCCTAGGAAATCCCCCCACAGAAAATACCCACCGTGGAGAGCACCCTGTGAAAAATCCTTCCTCAGAAAATTCTACATCGGAAAATATCCCCCCAAAGAAAAGTAAAGAGCTCCATCAAGCCAAAAACGAATAGAAATAAATTCAAATAATTTTCAAAACCTAAAACTACCGGAGTAATAAATTATATCAATAAATAAAATCAATAAATAAATTAAACCCAAAACGAACAGAAATTACAAAAAATAACCAAGTCAAACTCAAAACGAGCAAAAATTAATATTAGTAGGTCTGACAACCCCCACGCCTTCTGAAGACTAGAACAAAATTTGCACTTTACTGAAACCAAAATACACTTTAAATGTTCTCACTTTTTTTACTTTGATAAATAAAGAAGTATTAAGACTTCAAGGAGTAAATATCAGAAAATATATATTAAACTGATAATCTATGGGTTTTTTTTTAGTAAAGTGCAAATTTATGTTCTGGCCTTGAGAGGACTTGGGGGTTGTCAGCCCTCCTCTTTTTAATTTTTGCTCGTTTTGAGTTTGACTATGTTATTCTTGTAATTTCTTTAATTCTGTTGTCCGTTTTTGGTTTTATTTATTTATTATTTGGGATTTGTAGTAGTTTTACACATGGAAGATAAGACAAACTAACTCGTAGAATTTGACAACACTTTTATCCGTAAAAACTTATATAATAAGAATTTGTTGGTTCCCAAAGCAAACTGTACTTTCAAAAGGAAAACTAAACCTTCTCAAACTTTTTGGTGCCACATGTTTTTAGCTTAATTTTTAAAATTTTTTGCCTGCATTTTTTCTTCTTCTTTTTCTTTTTGATTTAGTGCCCGCCACTGCTAAAAATTGCAGAAGTTCATATGCAAGTCTTTTCAAGAAAAATAGATTTGCGGGTTTTTTTTCTAAGTTTATAAAATACTTATGGAGTGGAAATTCCCCTTTTCCCTTTTCTTAGCACTTCTCAACAAAACTAAAAAAAAACTCAAATAAAATTCTCAAATTTGGAAAATATTGTTTTCCTCGGGAGGAGACGGGGGGATATTTTTCGGGGGTTATTTTGCGGGGAGTTTCAAATGTAGCTATTTACTGTGGGAGATACTTTCCAGGTTAGGGGGATTATCCAAGGGGTATTTTCCAATGGTATTTTATGAGGAGTATTTCCCTAAGGAGGGGGTTGTTTTCCTCGGGGGGATTTTCCAGTTTATTTTCTGAGGGGGACGGGGTATTTTACGGGGGGGGGGCGGAGGGGGGTTGTGGTAAACAACTAGGACCAAACACATTGCATTACAACACAGACGTCACAAGAGCAATTAATATAACAAAAAGTATTCTCAGAACAGATCGGGAAAAATAAGCAAACCGACTTTTGAAAAAACTTGGCGGTGGTAGTCGCAACTATTTCCAACAAAAGTTTATTCGGTTATTTTTAGCGCGAATTATTCATTATTTACAGTTCTTTTTCCCAAAAACCGTTAAAAAGAAAAAAATATTATAGCAATTATATCCTTAGAACAAGGAATACACAGAATACAAAACTTTAAACCAGTGGTGTAGATAGAAGAGTAAGGGCTGTCCGTGGCAGAGTCTTTGATGAGGCCAAAAAACCTAGCCATACCTCTGATTTAAAGACAAAAGTCTGCAGCAATGTTTTTTTAAACAAGAGAATTTTGAAGGTAATTTCGGAAACGTTAGGCTACATACAAATCTGCCAACAATTTTCACCAAAGACATTTCGATTGGTAAGGGAATATTTTTGAAGTACCAAATACATTAGAATAAAACATTTCCTTTCCCTCCCCCTTCTCTAGACCAGTCACGCACGTAGAATTTGTTTTTTTCAGGGTGGAGAAGAGAAATCTTAATTTTTTTCACGAAGAGCCCAGTAAAAAAAACAAAAAAACTGTAGGCCTATCACATTTCATTAGTATTGCAATTTTAAACCATAAAAATAAAAATCAGAGCTACATAGCTAAACTTGACATTCGTCTGTAAAATTCCAATGAGTCAACATAGGTTTATTCTCAAACACTTGCGTTTTTTTTTTTTTTTTTTTTTTTGGCACCTGCTACTAGCAAAACCAAAATAACTCCATATGTAAAATTTATTGTTATCATCTTCCCTGTCCTTAGTAGCCTACTTCAAAGACTTTTAGAAACATTGTTCTATAAGTCCGAAAAAATCCTAGATCCGAAGGTTTTTTTTATTCAAAGAAAAATCAGCAGAACCTCTGAGTACACCGAAGAAAAGGACTTTTGTATTTACCCCAGCAACACAATTTCCCATAGTTGTCAAGCTTTTGATTGTGAAAATCAACCCATTTTCGACCCGTTGACAGAACAGTAGCCAACTATTTTAAAGGCAAAAATCGATTGAAAACAAATTGACCCATGTCGTGTTCAGCAAAAGGCAGAAGCGTTCCATACCAATGATTGCACACACCACATATAGACTCGGTCATTCAAAATCAGAAACCGCTGTAGAGTTAACTCGACACTCATTTGATACCATTAGTATATTATTAGATTTATTTACGGGTCGAATATTCTTTACTAAATATTGTTAGCACCTGGGTGTATATCAGTTTCAAGCTTTTTGATCTACTGCCTACCGTGAAGTCTTTTATAGAGACACAAAGCACAGACTATACCTAACTCCATTGGATTCCCAAAGGTTTTTCAATAAGAACCAGTGAAGAGGAAGGGAGTGTATGAAAAATCCTTAGATGAAAAATCCTAAGAGTTTTATGTTTTAAATTCAGGGTAGTTAAAGTGTCACATTATGTCGAACCATTCACACATATAACAGATTGCACAACTAGCTTCAAAATAAGAACTTCCTTCAGTGATATACTATACCCAGTGGTGTGGATTAAGGCATATTGACGGGAGGTCTAAAATACATTTGTTGAAATTCAAGTTTTTTCAGTTTGAAGAAAATACCCCCCCCCCTAGAAAAAATCATTTTTCAATCAAAATTATAATTTAGGGAAGGAGAATTTGAGAGGGGTGCACATACCCCTCCTCAATTGACGTAACTGGCTGCATTGAACATTTAAGGGTAGTTTTGACCATTCCAAGAAAATATTAAATCTCAGAAAAAATTTAGATTCTTGCTGCGTTTAAATTTTCTCGTAATATGACCATGCTTATATATCAAATCCTTAATGGTAATGCGTGTGCACGGTTCTAAATTGTTTAAAACAGAAGTTTGATTACTATCGGCCAAAACCTAGTAGTATTAGATGTTCAATATTTATTCTGTTCAAGGCTAGCCATCGAAAGTCATTAGCATAATATATCGCACCATTTTAGAAAAAGGGGAAAATAGTACTGAAATAAAAGGGAGGTCTTCAAAGAAATTGCACCTTTTAATCTAAAGTATCCGAAGAAACAGTAAAGGAATGTTCAAGCCCCAATGCTGAAAAAAAAATGCAAAATTCTACATTTTTCTGAAACGAATCTTCATAGATAGTTGTTTATGTGTTGTTATATTTTTTCCGGGGTAATCGTATTCAGCCAGTTCTAAGTGGCGTACCAAGCTTAACTCATCCCCTTGACACATTGTGTTTTCAGCCCCCCCCCCCCTCCATTCGAAGACCATGTAATATATTAAAATATACTCGTCAATTAATTTTTTTGCTGCTCAGTATTTTATTCAATCTACTTAAAACTAAAAAAAAAAAAACACATTAACCCCAAAGAAAGAGCAAAGCTTGTAAAGTTAGGTAAATAACAAATTTGTATAGTAGGACACAAAAATATAGTAGGACTTTTTTTTAATTCGGTGGAGATTTTCGGGATGAATCGTTCAGAGTAGGAAATATAAAAAAAAAATACATTTCTTCATAATAACAATTATAATAATAATATTGAAAATTAGCTTGGTTAACCATAAAAACAGCAACAAAAAACATGAAAAACTAGAAAAAAAGAAATTTTGGCTAAGAGAGAGGGGTGACGGAGGCTATCCCAATATGGGGGCACAAAACTAAACAAACAAACACAGAGAAATTTAATACATTTTATATTTCATTTTAATATTCAGCCATTAATGGTCAATAAAGTCTTGTGTATTTTTTTTTCTTTAAATTCAGCTGAGATTTTCGGGATGAATCAATCAGAGTTTCATTTTTCAGCTTATATTTATTGAAAATCCATGCTTAAAGAGGAGAAAAATCAATATATAAGTTTCACGAAGGGGAAAATCAACATGCAAAAAGTTCAAAGAACAAAAATCAGGACCCAACAAGTTCCACGAACGAAAAATCAGCATGCAACAAGTTCCATGAACAAAATAAGTTTCACGAGGAGAAGCATCAATGTACAAGTTTCACAAAGAGAAAAAATTAACATTCAACAAGTTTTTTGAACAAAAATAAGCATGCAACAAGTTCCAAGAACAAAGTCAGCACTTTGTTCTTGCAACTTGTTGCTTTTTTTAAAGAAACAATTAGGAAAAATCCAACTAAATCTTGATTTAGTGTGCCCCTCAAGATTTTTTTAGCCCTTTTAGGTCATAACGATTAAAGAAAACATGATTTGGTGGGGCTCTGAAGGTTTTTTATAGAACAATCTTAGAAATCCTGATTTGGTGAGGCCCCTCGTAGGTTTTATTTAATGAACAACCACGGTAATCCTGATTTGGCATAGGTTTGCTTGAAGAAACTATTAGGTCTACCCAGGGAAATCCTGATTTAGCGGGCCCCCTGGAGGCTCTTTAAGGACTCTCTATTCTGCAACATGCAAAAGTAAACATTCCCTATGACGTAAAACACACCAGCATCTCTTAGAAAACATTTGCTATTACCTGCATCTGAGTCTACAAAAAGCTTAACAAAAGTGTCGGGATCGGTACCCGAAAGGTGTACTGGGTCACGGCGATATTACTATTGCTTTCTGAAAGTTCTACCACAATAATATAAGCTAATCCTGAGATACACCCTTTTGACAACCTGCATACACATAGTGTGCTTTAATTTGGTTCAGCTTTCCTCTCAATATTCTTTAAAAATTTTCACCTTCATAGTCTTAGGCTTAGTAATATTAGTCTCAAAACAGTATTTGTTGTAGGAGCAGTAGTAGTAGTTTTACTAGTTGTAGTGGGATAAATTAGTAGCAGTAGTAGCACTAGCAGCAGTAGCAGTATGCACATATTGCCTTTCCGTCATTTGCCCCCCTCCCCTTATCTTGCTCTGGGAGTTTCAGCCTGATACTCTAGCCTGTTCCTTAGATATTACTGATATCATTTTTGACAATCTCTACGCACAAAGTGGGTTTGGTTTAGTTCTACTTTCTCTTGAATATTTCCTGAAATTATCACCTTAGTATCCTCCAACTTAGCAGCAATCGCAATATAAGCAGTAGCTATTGTAGCAGTGGTAATAGGAGGAGTAGTAGTAGTAATATCGTGCAAATATTCCCATTTGGTCGATTGACCAAGTCAACCCCTCATCATATCCTAAAAGTTTCAGCTTAATACTCTAAGCCGTTCCTGAGATATGCCTTTTTGATAACCTGCATACACATAGTTGGTTTTGATTTAGATCGACACTCCCCTTAACATTCTCTAAAAGCTTCACCATAATGTCCTTGGCCCTCTTGGACTCCAAAGGCCAACAATGCTCCCTTTTCTGATAACAAATACTATGCGTAAATAATTGGGGAATTGCATATCTCTTTACTCTTGCTCTGGGGGCTGTATGGGTGGGGAAGTGTTGGTTGACATCCCCAGAAACACACTTGTTGGACCTTTCAATTAGGCTGAGCAAAATGGCTATCTCAAAATTTTTATTGGATGTTTCAGCGAAAATAGTTGCGTGAGAAGGGGGTTTGCTGCCCACCAATCATTTTTGACTCTTAAAAAGAGCACTAGTACTTTCAATTCTCAATAAAATGAGCTACAGTCCAAGATTTTGTGACAAATCCTTCCAAACTGAATGATTGGGGATAAAATAAAATAAAAATAATGAATAAAACTTAGGCCACTTCTCGCTTTACTTAGGCAGTGCTATTTTGCTGTCAATGATCTTTTATGAGACTCAGCTTGTGCATGTTTGACACGATTCAGCTCCTATTTGTTTTGGTAATGTTTTTATAACCGCAACACAGTCTCATTGTTACAGTATTAGGGAGAAGAGTTATTCAGGAGAGCAGGAATGATAACCACGCGTCCTGGTTTCTAGAATCGTAATGATCGGTTCACTGTGTGAAGAACGATTCCTCAAAGTAAATGCAATGTGATTTGAGGTAATATTTCCTGGGAAAAAACCACTGCCTAGGATACTACGATTTTCTAGTACACAGCCGTTACGGGAGAGCGAGTATAAACCCAGAGACATGAGTCTTAAAGGGGTACAATGTGAAATTTTCGTTCATTTCCCTGATTTTTTATGGCACTCGGTGTCAATCAAGTGACATAGCAATCGCAAGTTCTGTCGGTCTGTCTGTCTGTCGGTCGGTCCCGGTTTTAATGCTTTAGGCACTTCCAGGTAAGCTAGGACGTTGAAATTTGGCAGGCGTATCAGGGACCGGCCCAGATTAAATTAGAAATAGTCGTTTTCCCGATTTGACCATCTGGGAGGGAGTGGGGGCCGGTTATTTTGGAAAAAATCGAAAAAATAAGTATTTTTAACTTACGAACGGTTGATCAAATCTTAACGAAATTTAGCGTTTGGAAGGATATCGTGTCTCAGAGCTCTTTTTTAAATCCCACCCGGATCTGATGACATTGAGGGGGGTGGGGGTGGGAGGGGGGAACCTAAAATCTTGGAAAACACTTAGAGTGGAGGGATCGGGATGAAACTTGGTGGGAAAAATAAGCGTAAGTCCTAGATACATGATCGACATAACCAAAACGGATCCGCTCTCTTTGGGGTAGTTGGGGGGGAGGGTTAATTCTGAAAAATTAGAAAATATGAGGTATTTTTAACTTACGAACGGGTGATCAGATCTCAATGAAATTTGATATTTAGAAGGGTATCGTGTCTCAAAGCTCTTTTTTTTAATCCCAACCGGATCTGGTGACATTGGGGGGACCTAAAATCATGGAAAACGCTTAGAGTGGAGGGATCGGGATGAAACTTGGTGGTTAGAATAAGCAAATGTCTTAGATACGTGATCGACATAATTGGAACCGATCCGCTATATTTCGGGGAATTGGGAGGGGGGGGTATTTAATTCTGAAAAATTGTAAAAAATGACGTATTTTTAACTTACGAATGAGTGATCAGATCTTCATGAGACTTCATATTTAGAAGGAGCTCGTAAATCGAATCTCTTATTTTAAATCTCAACCGGATACAGCGTCATTGGGCGGGGGGCGGAAATCTTAGAAGGTACTTAAAGCGGAGAGATCAGGATGAAACTGGATGGGAAGAATAAAAACAAGTCTAAGATACGTGACTGACATAACCGGACCGGATCCGCTCTCTTTGGTGGAGTTGGGGAGGGGTGGCGGAATTCGGAAAAGTGAGGTAGTTGTAACTTACGAACGGGTGATCAGATCTTAATTCAATTTGATATTTAGAAGGATCTTGTGCTTTAAAGCTTTATTTTAAATTCCAGCCAGATCATGTGACATTGGGGGAGTTGAAGGGGGAAACCGGAATTCTTGGAAAACGTGAAAATTGGGGTATTTTTATCTTACGAATAGGTGATCGGATCTCAATGAAACTTGATATATAGAAGGATCTTATGTCTCAGATGCTCAATTTTAGACTCGAATTGGATCTGGGGACGTAGGGGGTTAGAAGAGGGAGACAGGAATCTTGTAAAACGCTTAGAGTGGAGAGATTGGGATGAAACTTGATGGGAAGAATAAGCACAAGTTCTAGATACGAGATTGACATAATTGGTACGGATCTGTCATCTTTGGGGGAGCTGAGGGGTTGTTAATTTGGAAAAGTTAGAAAAATCGAGGTATTTTTAACTTAAGAACGGGTGACCGGATCTTTATGAAATTTGCTATTTAGAAGGAATTCATGTCTCAGAGCTCTTATTTCAAATCCGGACCAAATCTGTTGACATTGGGGGGAGTTGGAGGGGGAAGTCGGAAATCTTAGAAAACGCTTAGACTGGAGGAAGTACGATAAAGCTTGCTGGATAGAATAAGCAAACGTCGTTGATACGTGATTTACGTAGCCGTACTAGATTGGCTCTTTTTTTGGGGAGTAGGGGTTAGGTGCTTTGGCGAGTTTGGTGCTTCTGGAGATGCTAGGACGATGAAAATTGGCAGGCGTGTCAGGGAGCTGCACATATTGACTTGATAAAGTCGTTTTCTCCCAGATTCGACCATCTGGGGGGCTAAAGGGAGAGGGAGAATTAGAAAAATTGAAGTAATTATAACTTACGAGTGGGTGATCGGATCTTAATGAATTTTGATTTTTAGGAGGACATCGTGACTCAGAGCTCTTATTTTAAATCCCGACCGGCGATTTTCCTTTTAAATCAATCTATTGAATCTGAGAATTTTGTTCAAGCTCATACCTTATGAGCTCTTGGCTCCTAGCTCTTCTGGCCTTATCACAAGTGCCATATGAGCTCTTAGCTCTTGTTTTTTTTTTAATCAACAAATTTGTGTTGGAAGTTAATTTTTTTTTTTTTTTTACTGATGTTTCAAAACGTTTTATTTCGAATCTTATATTTCTTCCTCAGAAAAGAACATCAAAATCAAAACAAATCTGCTATCAAAAGCTTGGAAAAAATTTACACTCCGGTATACAATCCAATGTACAATTGCAGGAGAGTTTTTGAGTTTTTCGTTTTATATTTCCCTTTCAAGATCTAGAGTCACTACTATGATCTCTTACGTTTATTTGCGTTGGTGTCACATTGTAACAAAACGAGAAATTTGCCCCGTGCTAAGTCTTGGTTTTTTATTGGCACCAGGTTACGAATTCAAGGAGTGGGAGCAGACTATATCTGGGCTATTTTTTTTTATTTATTTTTTTTTACAGATCTTAAGCGTGTTAATCACATTGGTAAATGTCCATATAAGAATATTATTTTAGCCCATGAAGTTGGAAAAAGCCAATAACGGATGTGAAAGAAAAAAAAACTAAACCTACGTTCCGATGGTCAGTAAGTTCCGATGATTAATGAAGCTAATGTGTGCTTGTATGTTTTCTAAGAGCTTATCAGAGATTCTACATAATGATAGTGCTTTAAGCGCAATAACACAATAGCCCCAAACGTTGGTCCGGTGTACACTACACCTTAATTCCACTCTTACTCTTTTTTAGTAGAGCTTATTTACTGATACTCGATCATTGATATTAGTCCCTGAAACGATAATTAGAAAATACCTCTGAAAATCATCTATTATCTATTAATCAACCTTACAAAGCTCTCACGTTTTAAATCCATAATTTACCACAGTAATCACTTTGGCTCGTAGTATTGTAATCTTAGTTCGAAGACTTATTTCTCTACTTCTTCAAACTTTATTCAACCCCAATAAAATGTCTTTTACTTCGGCTATTGTACTTTTAACATCTTCACTGAATCCACTATCCTTGCTAATAGTTCAACCTTTATAAGTGAATATACATAAACGGTCAGTCGTCTTGTGACCTATCATTATCTTTTCATCCTCATTCACTCCTAACTTTAGCAAATTAGTCTTCTTAATAGAAATTTCCAAACACAAAACTTGTTTTGCTCCTAACAGGAATTTGTTAAAGAGTCCATTTTTTTAATTTTTTTACTTACTTTCTTCTTTAAAACAAAAACAAAAATTCGTGCAAATATTTTCGCATAAACCTTTTTTAATTGAAATATTCGGTCCTTAGTTTCTTTTGAGTTCTACTCTTTCAACGACCTTTGTTCAAAGCAAAAAAACCAGCCATCCCTGATTCCCTGAGATATATAACGTTTCTTTTTTGCCGTACTTGCTTGCTACACTAGTCAGGAGTGGATCCAGCGAGGCCGGGAGCCCCCCCCCCCCCCCCCCAAGATTTTTCTGGCGCCCTTATTCGCATTCCGCTCATTTTTCTTTTTTTACTTTTTTTTAAGGATACTTGTCAATTTGATCAATTATTTCCAGGTGATTTACACAATTAACAACAAAAAGCAAAGCTTTCCTATGAATGTAAAGAGCAAAGTTGAAACTAAAGACGAACAAAAATTATTTATCTTCAGCTGGTTCAGAATGAAAAATGAGTAAGTTTGTCTGAATGTAAACAGTGAGAAAATTGTTCAATTTGGATTACAATGATTCTCTTGGATTGACTGATACAGTGTATCTGTGGATGCTTAAATGGGCTAGGTTAAACCTACCTTACTAAGATCTGCCCATAAAGTTGGCATTTGCTTGAAGCTATCTATTGAAATAATTAGCTCATTTTTTTTTGGCTTTGACATTATTAGATTCTAACTAATTTCAGCTATTATAGATGGCGTCCATTTAGACGTTGAACCGTGAACGTCGTTAGACGTTGAATGTTGAACCAAGTGACAGTGGCAATGGCTTCGGGCATTGATGCGGCTAATCAAAATGATGACGAAATTCTTTGTCCCGTTGAAAAACAAAAAAGTTTCTCTATGTTATTAGGTCTGCTGAGAGAAGTTTTCGGAAATGTAAAAAAAGTCCCTGGCGGGAAGTACAATGTTGAAGATATATGCGACCGGATCCTCGTTCTACATCAGAATGTTATAGAAGAGAACTCAGAACTCCTTCGTAAGGAGAATCGCCACCTGCAAACAATTGTGAAACTGCTAGAACGTATTGGAGACCTAAATAAAACACCCATTTCTATGCTTGGGGCTGCACAGCCGACTGTGACCTCATCCCGTTCGTTGGCATATGCCGTACGTGGCCAAAACGTTTATTCGGTCATTCTTGAACCCGTAGAATATGACAAAAATAGTGAAAAACGTCTGGGCCGAAATGATTTACAAAAGCTGACCAAAAGTTTTTACCAGGCTATCGACAAAGACAGTAAAAATTATATTTGAACTGGGATCCGAGTCCGATGCAAAAGAGGCAATTTCTGCATTTAAAAAGAAAGTAGAGGTTACAAAATATAAAGCTGTGCAAGTAAAGAAAAAGATGCCGAGAATAATCGTATACGACGTCACGGAGTGTGAAGACGCCGATTCGTTCCGCACAGAGTTCTTGCGAAGCAAAGATAATGTAAAAGACATGGTTGATCATGGTGAGCTACTGAAAGTTGTCACAATGTTGTGGAAAGATAGAAGCCGTGCTAATGTCGTACTTGAAGTTAGCCCAAAACTCCGCAAGTCCATCCTGTTAAATGGTCACGTGAAGCTTGGCTTCTTGTTGAAGCGCTGTGAAGACTATGTGTTCCTAATAATGTGTTCAAATTGCTGTCTTTATGGCCACCGAGCAACTGAGTGCAGAGGCACGCAGTGCTGCTCTTTTTGCATGGGTAACCATTCATTTGATGATTGCCCAAAAACATTTTCTGATCGCCCATCGTGCCGTGCTTGTCACCATAGCAAGACCATTGGAAGCCCGCATGCGTCGTATGAAATTAAAGTGCCCAACTGCACAAAAGATTAAAGCAAAACTGAAAGACAGTATTCTGTATCACGAGGGTCAATAATGTTGCAATCAGGCAGTGTAAATGATGTGAATAAATCATTGTCTTTTATCCAGATTAACTTGCAGCATTCTTTCTATGCAATGGTGCAGTTACAACAAACCCTTGCAGAAAGAAAGCCAGATGTTGTTCTGCTGCAGGAACCCTATGTTAATAAGTTCGGAAAGCTTTCGTGTATTCCAAGAGAATGCGGTTGTTTCTCAAAAATTGATTACGATAGGAGGTTTTTTAGTGCAGCTGTTTTAATTAAAAATGTTATCGTGCAGATATTAACTATGATGATTCGTCTAATAAATGTGTAACTGTGTCTATTTATTTGCCAAGTCATAAAGTTGTTGTTTCGTCAATATATTGTCCCCCATCAATTCAGTCAGTATCTGATGTATTAGCTGTGACTGATGGGTTAAGCAATCATAGTAATCATGTTGTTGGTGGTGACTTTAATGCTAAAAGCCCGATTTGGATGACAAGTTGCAATAGTTATCGAAAAGGAAAAGAATTAGAAGATTATTTTGCTAATAAGAATTTAGTTGTTGTGAGAATATTTATGACCCAGATGTGCCGACGCATTACTTCGGCTCTTCTAGCCCTGATGTCAGCGCTGTAGGTTCTAATCTAGTCCAGTTTGCTAAAGAATGGACGGTTCTTTCGGATTCCCCGTCATTGTCTGATCATTTTTATATTTCTTTTGTAATAGTGTTAGATGCTGTGCAAGGTGTAGAAACTTTCCCTCAAAAGTATGATTATAGTGAAACAGATTGGGGAATATTTAGTTCAGTTTTACTTAGTAGAATAGATGATGTGTATTCGCTTCCTGTGTCGTCTGTACAAGAGATAGATGTGGCAGTTGAAAGTTTTAGAAAGCTGATTTCTGATGCCACTGCTGATTCGACCCCAGTTTTTGGCAGTAAAAGATAAAAAAGTATGCTAGGTGGTGGAATCCGGAATTGACAAGATTAAGGCACATTTATAGAAAAAATTTGAGAATTTATAAAATTTTAGATGATTTAGAAAGTGAAGTGAATATGAAAAATTCCCTTAAAGATTATAAATATGAAATTGTAAGAGCTAAAAGAGAAGATTGGAAAAAGTTTTGTGAGGAAAGAGCTAGCTTTGATCCATGGCAAACTATTCACAAGATATGTCGGTCAGATGGCGGATGTATTCAGCCTGTGCATGTGTTAAAAGATGATGGTAGCAGAACTTCATCACTGAATGAAGCAGGTGATGAACTTTTGGTTAAGTGGTTCCAAAAAGATGATAGTGTTAATGATAATATGTTCCATTCTGATGTGAGACAACAAGTTCAAAATTTTGTTCAAAATGTTATTTCTGGAGTAGATGAAATTAATGCTGATGTTTTAAAAGATGCTATTGATTCTTTGAAGCCAATGAAAGCTCCAGGTCCAGATGGAATCTTAAATCTTGTTTTGAAAAAAATTATTAATGTGATAACACCGTCTTTTCTAAAAATCATAAATGCATATTTAAATTTGTGTTATTTTCCTAAGGAGTGGAAAAAAGCTAATGTGATAATTATTTTGAAAAAAGGAAAGAAAAATGATGGGAGTCCCCGTTCTTATCGCCCTATTAGTTTACTTTTGAATTTAGGTGAAGTATTTGAAAAAGTAAAAATGCATAAACTGTATAATTTAAGTTCTGAAAAGAATTGGATTTCTACTTTGCAGTTTGGATTTAGTAAGGGGAAAAGTACAGTTGATGCAGTAGATAATGCTGTCACTGTTGTTGAAAATAATAATTTAAAAAAGAAATTTACTTTATGTATTTTTTTCGACACAAAAGGGGCTTTTGATAACGCTTGGCATCCAGGAATAATTAAAAAATTGATAGAAAAAGAATGTCCGGGAAGTTTGATAAAATTAGTTCATAGTTATTTTAATGACCGTGTAGTTACATACCAAAATGAAGTTTCAAGGGCTCTGGAAAAATCATGTCCTCAGGGTGGAATTGTATCTCCATTTTTATGGTTAGTTAATATAAATGATCTTTTGAATGAGAAAATTGACAAAAATTGTATTATACAAGCTTACGCAGATGATATTTGTATGATAATAAGTTCAGAAAGTATTGGTCAACTGGAAGAAATAGCTCAGAAAGTGTTTACAAAGTTTGAGGAGTGGTCTGCTAAAAATAAACTTGAATTTGATAAAAACAAAACTGAAGCTGTTTTGTTTCCAAATAAGCATAAAGTTCCAAAAATTACTCTGAAATTTGGTGGTGATATTAATGAAGTGAAACAAAAAGTTAAATATTTGGGCGTTATTTTGGATAGAAAATTATTGTGGACAGACCATGTTGTTAGTAGAATTAATTCAGCTAAACAATATTCAACTCGCCTTTTATTGGCGGTAAAAACAACATGGGGCCTAAAACCTTTTGCATTAAGGAAACTGTATAAGTCGGTTGTAGAAAGTACAATTTTATATGCTGTTCCAGTTTGGATCGCTGCTCTTAAGAAAAAACATATTCTGAGAAAAATAAAATCAGCTCAAAGAATTTCGATGTTGACAATCTCCAAATCGTTTCGAAGAGCACAGTCAGAAGCAATAACAGTCATTTCTGGTGTGTTACCTATTCATATTAGAGCTTATGAACTGACTGCATTAAGGTATTCTCGCAAAGGCCGCCCTCAAAATTGGCCAATGTTTACTCCACCTTCTTTCCCTTTAGCTCAAAGATCATCTCTTCATAGTATCTTATACAGATGAAATTCTTTCAGAATTGTTTGGACCAAGTATTTTTGATAATAACTTTATTTTAAACCGTCAGTTACTCAAATCTAAGTTATATGAAATGTGGTATAGGGATTTTAAAAACTCAATTAGCTATTGGCCAAGCTGTTTCTTTTCAAGTCCAAATGATTTAATTGCTGCTTCTTCTTTTCAGCCAAGATACCAGTTGACACAATTTATTACCGGCCATTGTCGTCTTAATGGCTTCCTCCATAGAATTGGTAAAGTTCCTTCTAGCTTGTGCCATTGCTGCAAAATTCTTGAAACTTGCAGCCATCTTTTATTTGAATGTCCTTTATATTATACCCAGAGAATGTTTTTGTCTTTGTCCCTATCTGAACTAGGTCTTAGCTTTCCTTTTATTTTGAATTTGGTAGTGAGTAATAAGGATGTTAGAAACCTTGTTATTGTTTTTTTTTTAAAAAGAACTGGGAGATTAGAAATTTCGTAGTTGGTGTTCATTGGTTGTGTAATCATTTTTCTTCATTTATGACATTAAGATTAGATTAGATTAGTGCTTTTTTTTGTGCTTTCTTTTTTGCGTCATGTAGTTTTAGTTTAGCATATAGTGTGAAATACCTTGTTTGGTTTACTCACGAATAAATACTTACTTACTGGTTCAGAATATATCTGCCAAATTTGCATAAAAATCTTTGATTGCTGCAAAGATTTTTCTACGAACATGGAACTTTCCCCTATTTCATGAAAACTCTTTTGAAAATAAAAGTGGTATCTTTTAAGACGTTTCATAAGCGTAGTAGCACAGTTATATAACAATTTGTTAGTTCACGTCTTCACGATGACATATTGAACAGTACTCTTGTAGCTAAAAGTTCAAAATGGATAAAAATAAAAAAATCTACACACAAGCATAGAATGGATAAGAGACGAAGACTGATGGCTGAATGTGCAAGGGGATCGAAGAATATTTCCAGATATTTTGGTAAAATATCCGAAAATACCCGGAAATCGAATGGTAAGTTTTGACTAATAATAAATTCCCTCAAATAATCCTTAATTTTAGTTTTGCGACAAATTAACAGCAAATGGCCCAATAGGGCTTTTGTGTGAATAAATTAATCTATCTATTTATTTTAACTATATAGCTAATTTGGTTGAACTTAGATGAATGAAAGAATTAAAAACAAACAGACCAGGAACAGATACATGAGGTCGGAGGGGATAACCCTCCTCCTAAAACACTTCTGGCACACTTATTCCGTTCTTTTTTCTTTTTTTAAGCTGTTTTAAAATAAAGTTTTTAATTTGGTGCCCACCTCAAGTCACATTGGCGCCCTTGGTTCAGCAGCCCCCTTGCCCAAGATTTTGCTCATGATCTGTTAGAGATTCACACATGAAACTGCTCGCACGATCAGTTTACGAATCATTTCGTCATAAAAAAGCATTCTACAGGCGTATGATTGTAAGAGAAAAGTATATCTAGTAGAAAATGGAACTATTTTAAATTACAATATTAATATCTTGTGATAAAGTACATGACATTATTTCAATATGAAATATCTATTCACACTAATATATTATACTAGCTGTTGGGGTGGCGCTTCGCGCCACCCCAACACCTAGTTCGTGGGGGCGCTTCGCGCCCCCCCTCAAGCCCCTCCGTGCGCGTAAGTCGTTACGCACCATATTAGTTACGCGCCATTGTAGTTGTGTCCCTATGTCCCACCTGTGAATATAGATATATATATATATATATATATATATATATATATATATATATATATATATATATATATATATATATATATATATATATATATATATATATATATTTAACTACGTAAAACTTGCGAATATACAACATTCTTGGCTGTCCCATTGTCTGTGCATATAAATAGATTGTCAGGTTTACCGACTCTTGAACATGCAACATATAATTGTGCATGGGAAAAATAATCTGTATTCAGATCTATACCTCATTATTCTAATGATTGCCCTTGAGCTTTGTTGATGGTGATTGCTAATCGAACATTCCCTATGTCCCCGTCGTCATTTATATATCCCCCTGTGCCCCCCGGCGTCCCCGTTGTTGTTGTTTCCCTGTGTCCCGGTCGTCATTTGTGTCCCGGTGTCCCAGTCTGTAATTTCTCTTTGAGTGTCGCGGTCGTCATTTATATTCCCTGTGTCCCGGTCGTCATTTTTGTCCCGGTCGTCATTTTTGTCCCGGTCGTCATTTTTGTTCCGGTGTCCCGGTCTGTAATTTCTCTTTGAGTGTCCTGGTCGCCATTTATATTCCCTGTTTCCCGGTCGTCATTTGTGTCCCGGTGATTTGTTGATGGTGATTGCTAATCGAACATTCCTTGTGGTAATCGAACATTCCTTGTGTCCCGGTCGCTTTCTCTTTGAGTGTCCCGGTCGTCATTTATATTCCCTATGTCCCGGTCGTCATTTGTG
The DNA here is from genome assembly GCF_032884065.1 of Artemia franciscana. NCBI lineage: Eukaryota > Metazoa > Arthropoda > Branchiopoda > Anostraca > Artemiidae > Artemia > Artemia franciscana. Next base: position 44,812,734 of record NC_088863.1, on the reverse strand, counting down.
TCCCGATCTGTAATTTCGTCAGTCGACAAACATGACGTCAGCCGACACACAAACATGACGTCACTCGACACACACACACCCACACACAGACAACTTATCTTTATATATATAGATTTTTCTCATTCATTATTAGACTTGTGTGGTTTTCGAAGAAATTAGGAACTTTAAATATATTTGGGCATTAAACCCTGCCACTGTATGGGCGGGGTTTGTAAGAAAAATGTAATATAAATACTTTCCTTTTTGAAATAAAATCAGCTTTGACAGTGGGGGACACGACCCATTCCATGTTTTGGTTTTGGTTCCAATTAAAGAACCTTCAAAAAAGGAGCCCTTGACACAAGTAAAAACCAAATATTCCTTTGTTTGTCGTGGAACGTCTTCAAAACATTTTCTAGCTGCCAAAACAACAAGGCAGGACCCCCACATTTCAAGTGCTGCTCAGATATCTCGCAGCAACCAGGCGTGTGGTTGGTTTTCAGTCTCTTTATAGAAAATGTTGGAATCTTGTAGCGGATCAAGGGCCTGCTTTACAATTCTCTACCTTTTGTAAAAATAGTTGTATTGCCACTCTTAGAAATTATAGATTTCCCCATTAATCATGTTTTTTTTTATCCAACCCTAAAGAAAAAAAAATAGTGATCCACTCATTCAGAGAGTCTCAAAGAAGCCCTAGTAATTTATTCATCAAAGAACCTGCTCGCGTCTGTTGTTAATATGCAAAAGTGTTTAGTATTCCATGTTCTGTTGACTTTCTAATATCGAATTTTTGAAAGTCCAACCAATTAGTTTTGAACTTCCAGTGAAAGTACTTTATATTTTACACTTTGCTGACTTTCCGAAAAAAAATGTTGAAAATCCAACGAAAAAGCTTAATATTCTACTTTTTCCTGTTTATTCTAGCAAATAATGTTGAAAATGATACAAAGTTATTTTTTAATAGGAATTTTTCAATCTGCACCTCAAGGTACGAATAGGAATTGAATAAGAAACCATCGGTTTCTTTAAAAAAGAAAAACAAATGTCGGAATTCTTCAGATTCTGTGATATTCATATAAAAATGAGCTCCTTCAGTGGAGCCAAAGATTGGAATCTTCGGGTTGGAGCCTGATTGGTAAAAGAAATCAATTGATAAGCTGCATCTAAAAACCAAAATGCTGCATTACAAAATAATCTGCTTTTAATATGCATATTTTTCCTGAGATAGTGACGCTGAATTTCTAGCGTGCTGTTAGTTTTTTCAAATCAAAAGTTCTTCGTGTTCGTTCAATAAATTGGTATTTCAGTTGTTGTAGCACTTTTTTTTGTCAAAAGCTGTACATTATATCTCATTTCTCAGAAATTATTTTTAATTTTTCTTGCTTGAGGTATTAAGAAAATGTACCAAAAGTATTGAGAGCTTTTCAATCATTTCGTTGATTCTCATGCAGTTTTTTTCCCTTTGTGTTACAGAATTTCAAGCTTCAATTGTTTTCTTTTTTGCATTTTACCACTCTATCCAAGGAACTAATTAAGCCTGTGTATTTCTAGTTGTGATATTTTGGTCATAATTCTATTTTGCTCACTAAAATTATTTTGCTTGTTGAAGAGATCTCATTGCGTTTTCTGTTACACGTGAAATTTTGTTGTTGTTGTATTACAATGTCAATGCACTAAGAATTAGCTGAGAACCGTGTCCATTAAACTAGGTGACAAGAAAAAAAGAAGGTTTTCAGTGAAAAGTTTTAACGTCTGAAATAACCATAAAAGTTCAAAATACTTAGCTGCTACCTAGCTTTAGGTAATTTTTAGATTATAATCTTGCTTTAGAATAAGTTTCTAAGGAGATAAACATAAAGAAAATATAATATTTAGTGACAAATTAAAAAAAATTATCACTTATTAGGGCAGTAGGGCATGGGAAAGTGACTTTATTTGTATAGGGCTATAGCTTTCGGAAGGGTATGGAGAGGCGGCTACTCTGTTGAACGGTGCGAATTCGGAGAGAAAACTAAAACTGTAAGGAATAATAACATTAGGATCTGCCTCGACGGCTTGGCTTGGAAATGGCCCCTTTGTCTTTTTTATTTAGCTTTCATCTAAAATAGCAGCAGTCACAATTAAATCGTCCAAATTTGACCCTAAGTCTGAACGCATGTTCTTTGATTTCAAAAGTCTCAAGTTTGAGAATTCCATGGACGAATTCGTTTCCAAGTAATCAGTTTTACTTTCGCACTATAAGTTTTTCAATGCAAACGCTTAGCGTCAGAAAAAAACCATGTGTTCAAAATATTAAGCTGCCATACTGCTTAAGGTAATTCTTTTATATTTCAAACTTAAAAGCAGCAAATGTCAAGTATTCCCGTCTGTCGGGTAGTTTTATCCTTCTTCATTACGACTCTTCCTGAATTTTAAAGAAAAAACGATGAGAATAGCTTTCGAACTGACAATTAACCATTAATGTTTCATCCAGATGTAGCATTCTCCGTGAAACAAGCTTTCGGACAAACTCACAATAAAGTGAAATCTCAAAAGTGGATTATTTCGGTAAAATCTTTTAGGGGCTTGTTCGGGCTTGTTTTAAAAACCCCCAGGGCGTTTTTCTGCGTTGACAATTTGGCAACAGTGCATTGACCTTAACCCCGTGTTCTTTTCCTTGTCGGATTACTTTTCCGCTTATCTGGGTCTAACTCCTAAAAGATAACAACAAGTACTTATCTGACCTCGTGTCCCTTGAAACGCGGAAGGATAACTTTAGCCTGTATCCAGTTCCTGATTGCCATTTAGCCTAAATTTCATTTTTTCTGTTACTCATTTCTTGTCAATATTACTAAGGGGTCATATTTAAGCACTAGAAAAGTCATTGTTAAATAACATGTGCTTATGTATATATAGTTTGTTGCTACTTATTCTTCTCTGGGCATACAATACTTGATGTGGTATAAGCCAAGAGAAGGACCTGTAGGCCTATAGAAGAAAACCTGTTAAAAAAAGGTGATTCTTTACAATTTACATAATAATTATAGCTAACACATTCTACGTGTACCCTTGCTCTACTTTAGCCCCAACCCTCCTAATATATAGCTGATAATAGCTGAAATTGCATATTTCCTATTCAATTCAATTTATTCAAAAAGAAAAGAAAACACATAACAACAATAATAATAAAGATCCTAGAAGCGAACTTGTTAAGGACCAAAACAACAAAAAATTGAAAATGAAGAAGAAAAAAAAAGAACAGAGAAAACAAGGGTAATTAAAGCTAATTGAATAAACATTTAGAGAAATATAATATCAAGATTTTAGAGATTTTAGTAGAGCAAGATTACCCTTGCTCTACTTTAGCCCCAACCCTCCTAATATATAGCTGATAATAGCTGAAATTGCATATTTCCTATTCAATTCAATTCAATTTATTCAAAAAGAAAAGAAAACACATAACAACAATAATAATAAAGATCCTAGAAGCGAACTTGTGAAGGACCAAAACAACAAAAAATTGAAAATGAAGAAGAAAAAAAAAGAACAGAGAAAACAAGGGCAATTAAAGCTAATTGAATAAACATTTAGAGAAATATAATATCAAGATTTCAGTACATTGTTATATAGTGTCTGAAAACTTGTGGATAGCTCGACACTGGAGGGTATTAAATTCCTTTGAAATATAGATTTATAAATTTGGGGTCGCTGGGCGGAACTAGAGATACACCTGGGGACAATGAAGGAACGGTTTGATGAACGGAGACAGTGGCCTTCAGAATTATTACTATTAAAATAAGATAATAAGTGGGGAGGAATATTTTTATGGTAAGCGGAGTATGCAAGGGATAGATTTAATTTTTTGATGATTTGTTCAAAAGGGATAATACCAAAATCTGAGTCCAAGCCCTTGGTGGGATATAGTCGTGGCAACCGAAAAACTGCTTTGACGGCAAGGTTCTGAGCAGATTTTTATTGGTAACTGAAGGATAAGTATTGCCCCATACAGATCCGCAGTATGAGGTATATGGGTAAATAAAAGAATAATAAAGGGTGACAAGGATATCGGGAGGAAGAAAATATTTCACACGATTAATCATACTTACCTGTCGCAAAATTATGGCACTGATATAGGACACATGTGTTGCAAATGATAGGCAGGAGTCTATGTGGACACCAAGAAACTTGGCAACTTCGACCTGCGGGAGAAGATTGGTAGAATATTTTAGGCTAAGTGCTGGCTGAGCTTCATTTTTTTTGTAAGGGGTTCGAAATAATACCACCTGACTTTTCTTGCTGTTAATGGTCATGCAGTTAACGAGACACCACTCCTGTACTCTATTCAGAAGGGTTTGAGTAGAGGTGACGACGGATGGTAAATTAGGACCGGTGATGAAAAAGTTGCTATCGTCAACAAAAAGTACTGGGTGCACTGATGGACCCAGGTCCGTAATCAAATCATTAATATAAAGGAGAAAAAGTATTGGACCAAGAACAGAGCCCTGTGGGACGCCCCTCCAGACAGGTAGGGGATGTGAAGTCACCCTGCCCAGTCTCACACTCTGTACTCTACCAGAGAGATAAGAGCCGAACCATGAGAAAGGAACTCCGCGAATCCCTTGGTTATTGAGTTTACTTAATAAAACACTGTGATCAACTATGTCAAAGGCCTTTGAAAAATCCAGAAATAAGCCCAATACAGTATTTTTAAGGTCAAGTTGGGAACGTATAAACTGTGTGGCGTCTATTAGTGCATGAGCAGTTGAAAATGTCCCTAAGGTTATTAGGAACAGATCTTGAATTCCTTTTTTTTGAAAGAATTTCATTTATTGTAGACCAAATTTTTTGCAAGTTCCCTTTGCAGTGAGAGATTTTTGAATAATAATATATTTTTCTTTGCTTCCCGGATGAGTTTGGTATTTATGTTTTTGTATTTTTTACAATTAGTCAGGTCAATAACGCTACTGGTTTCGCAAGCTAATTTATATAGGTCATTTATTCGGTATGAAGAGATTATCAGGCTATTTGACATCCAGGGGCGTATATGGGTGGTTTTTCGGTTTGATTTACGAACTGGAAAGGTTAAACTGATAAGATCACTCAATCCCTGTGTAAAACTACTTGTGGCTGAATTAACATCCTGACAATCCAAAGTCTTGGACCAGTCAAAGGATTTCAAACAATCCGTGAACCGGTTCATATTCACGGTATTATATATTCTATTAGACGTAGGGGTATTAGTTCTACGGGGTTGAGTAGCTGATAGGGAGGGTAAGGAAAGATAGATTGGAAAGTAATCTGACAGGTCAGAAAATATTATTTTGGAGGACAGGTGGTTTCCCAGGGAAGTGGATACAAAAATGTTATCAATTAAAGTAGCGGTAGACCTCATGGGATTAACTCTAGTAGGAAAAAGGATTGTGGGAAGAAGACCACTTGAGGTAAATGTTTCAAAAAAGGTATCACAATCGTTGTTATTGCTAACATTTAATAAATTACAATTGAAGTCCCCAAAAACTATGGCCTTCTTTTGCGGTAAATTAATAAAACTAGAAAAGTCATCAAACAGATTACAAAAGAAAGGTGTCGGAAATGAGGGTGGATTATAAAATAACGAAAAAATAAAAGAATTCTCGTCTACACTTACGTCGACGATTATTGAATAAATGCATCTATTATTTATAGGTTGCGAGAACAAGAATTCACAGTCTAATAGTCTGGTGAATTTTAAGACTTGATCGGATGTAAAGAGAAATGCCACCAGAGGACTTGGTTAATTTCCTTTCAATATGAATAGCTTGAAAGCCAGTGAGGGAAAATTCATTAGTATCATCAATTTCTGAAAGCCACGTCTCCGTTATTCCAATTACGTCAAAAGGGCAGTAACCATTTGTTAAAATTAAATCTTTAAAATTAGCCCACTTATCCCGTATGCTTCTGATATTAAAGCAAATTACATTAAGTTTGGTCTCTTCCATTAGCTTAGGTTTCACATTTTTCACAAAATCAAAAGTGTCGAGATATTTACAGTTAATTTGGTTTAAAGGGCTAGCTAAGGTGTTGGTGGACAGATTATTTTGGTCATCGTACTAATTAAAAACAACATTATTGCACAGTGATAAATTAGTAAGAAACGTAAAATCTTGTACAGTACTTGTGTTTGTTTGACTGTTCATTTCTTAAGCAGTAGTTTCTGTGCTTCTGGACATTTATACGAATAACAGGGGTGGTCAGAGGAGCCACAGAGAGCACATTTCATGACAAGTTGACACGGGTTTTCTTTGGAGTTCTGGTGGTCACCAGCGCATTTAGAGCATCTCGGGGAAGCTTTACAGTTATTTGCAGTATGGCCGTAGCACTGGGTAGGCAAAAACTTGTACTCAGTTATGGGTAGACGCTCGTAACCAATAACAAGGGGATTCTCAGTGGCATACTTTAGGTGGTCACGTGACTCAAACTTTAATTGAAAAGACCTCGTACTTCCTAACTGAACAACTTCTGTACAGTATTAGTGAGATCGTATAAGTCACTTTTAGATGTTCCGTCAGGCACTCAGCATACTATACCGAAAAAGGCAGGACTCTTCACTTTAGCATTAATGGATTGGTCTGCTTTGCTTAATGCATCTGCCAAAGTATTGGCGGCACCCTTGTCCGACAGAACTACTTGCCATGCATCCCTCCTAGGCCTCAAAACAACTATGCTTGAACTGACACCCCCACAAGCTTTATCCAGGAAATCTTTCCGAGCGTGAGGATTATTCAAGTTTTTTGGTGGATTTTTCACATTAACTGAATAGGACGGTTTTGCGGGTGGGGGAGGTTTCATTTCAGGAATAGTTTGCACGACTGACCTTGCTTTATGGTGCTCAGCGAAGCTTTTAAATTCCATGTAGAGTTCATTAACCTTTCGAGTTAACGTAGCTGTTGTCTCCCCTGGCACACATGGGACCTGATCTGGCTCGAAAATCAGATACTGAGGTAGGCTGATCTTTTTCTCGTCACAAAGATCAAAGGCTCGAACCATATCACTTACATTATCAGTCACTTTGGGGCGCTCAGTTACCCTAGTAATAGAGGCGTCAGCCCACAAAATCTTCTTTGCTTCAATTAACATCTCTCCTTTGTAAAAATCGCAAGCAATTTCTACGATATTATCAGCTGAACAACCTACAGTTCTAGCCCGTGAAATGAAATTCAACACAGGATTCAAGACAAGTCTTTCACCTGGCATCATCCAGTGAAATGATCAAATTTCATCAAAATTCATGGGCAGGGCCACAATAGTTGTCAGTAAGGGTAATAGCAAATCAGGTAGCAATATTCACAAGATGTATATTCACAAGTTGCGTACACAATTTTTGATTCTGCCAATCTATCCCTCAACCCTAGTACCTGCTAATTGAAGCAAATGTGGCAAAACATGAACTGGAAAAATAAGTATAAGGTGACAAAATATATTGGAAATATATAATTTGGGCTATATATTTGCAAATTAGGCAGGTTAGGGTTGAATTTTTGTTGTTCAAGTTTTGACTTATATATAAATTGAATATACTACTTGATGCCTTTTTGTATGTTCTTTACAAATATAATAATTGCTTATATTACTGATTCAAATTTAAGCACTTTTTGACCTAACAAACTTTGGCAGTGAAAAACATACATTATTTTGTCAAAAATGACCAAAAACACATACTTTATTTGAAAATTTGGCATCAAAGAAGAAGAAAACAGCATAATATTGTAAAAATTATTAACCCAACTTAATTGTGAAAAATAAGTGCTTGTGGATTATGAAACATTTAAAAAATGGATTAATAATGAAACCGTAAGTTTGAGACCAATGTTTTAAGCTTTTTTATACCCAAAAACTAGAGATATTTTGGTCATTTTCAAGAGCTCAAAAAGTGCTTGAATTTGAACTTGCAATTGAAGCACTTATTATGTTTATAAAGAACATACAAAATGGCATCAAGGGGTATGTCAACTTTACTTGTAAGTCAAAAATATGAACAACAAAATATTTACCAATTAAAAGTATAGAGCTGCATGATATTCCCCTGGGTATGTAGGCTAAATGGAAGGTCACTTATACCTGATCCTGTCCCTACTGTTTTTACTTGGTTGAAAAAAAAAATCCAAAGGAAGTTTCCATTGAAAAGGAAAGAGCTCAAAAGTGAGATTGAATTTGTCATAGCTTGGAGGTTTGCCCCTTCTGTCTGTTTAAAGAAGACATAATTAGTCATATCACAGTTCGACCTACTTTGTAACCCCTGGTCTCAAAATTGCATATAAATTTATTGAAGCTAGGAAACATAGAACTCCTACCTGTTTAAAAGAAAATAGATAGACATAAATAGATTTTGATACACTAAAGTCCTAGAGCCATGGCAATTAAAATAAAACAATGAAGATTAACGTTAAAATACTTGACATTACATAAATATAACAGTCACAAAGAAAAACCATTCACAAAATTTTACTTTTGTGCTCAGTTGCAAGCCTGAGCAATTGCCCTAAATTTTTAAATCTTGCAAAACATTGACCAGCCATCTCTTATGACCTACACTCTTGTATATACATCAACAATTCATTGAAAAGGAAGCACCACCTTACTGGCATTTCTTCCTTTGTACTTATATTTAATGGGTTTAAAAGAAAGCTTCTATTGCTAAGTCAGAATCCCAGTAAAGGCGGTCTTTTAGCCAGGAAGTGCAATAGGAAGCTAGGGGCCAGTCATCCTATGCTTTTGCATGCCCTTCCTGCTTAGTGACCCTAGATTTCTCTAGGCAACCTTTTAAGCTTAGGCCAGTTCTGGCTGAACTTACAGAGTCACATCACTGACCTTTGTCCCAAACCAAATAAACTGGTTATGCCAGGAATTAAACCTCTGCCCTTTTGACAAAGGATTTTCAACCTAGAGTGCTAGCCACTTAGGAAGGAACACAAATGTGACCAGAGAACAAAAATTGTTTGAAAAAAGAAAATATTGAAAAAAAACTCAAGTCATAGTTCGTACAATTTTTCACTAGTGTCCCATAAACAATATGTATTTTATTTAAACAAATTAATTTAAGACAGGTATCAACAAAACTCCATCAGGGATTGTATTTACTTAAGATACAATCAGCACTATGAATGCTTAGTTTTGTGATAATCTAGCCTTGAAATAATAAAAAAAAGAAAAATTATACATTCTTTTCCACCAGTTCATTTGAGCAAAATCATTTGTGAAAGCAATGATTAGTATACCCATGGTTGGCTTAGAATCTCTATAAAATGCTTTAAACAGAAGGAATCTTAAAAAAAAAATTATTCTGATCAGCAAGAAGAATATTAAAAAAAAAACTCTAAACTTGGTACTTTTTAAGACAATTTTTTAGCAAAGCAAATGTAAAACTTTAATGGTGTCCTATGTCATCTAAAAAAAAAAATATTAAAATGTGTCAGATGTATTTTGATATAAGATGCCTCAAAGACTTTTAGTTAAATCTATGAAATGAAGGGCAAGGCATTCCTTTACATTTTATACAATATGTAAAAAGAAAAACAATCCAAATTTTTTTCACAAAAGAAGAAGCTTGATTTAAAAAAATAAATGTATTTTTAACAGAAAGCAACTTACATCAATGAAATCAAATAAAACAAAAATTCTTGGAAAATACATAATATCAGCCATATAGTTAAACTACAATGAGGTGGCATAAAAGATTATTTCTAAATTTAGAAAAACCCAGTGTTATGGCTTAAAGTTCTGCTCAATCAACATGAATTGTCTTTTCAGAACTAAGGTCAGAGAAAAAGAAACTGATAACCAAAGATTAAGGTAAAAAAATTTCAAGACCCTCTAGAGGGAAAAGAAGTGGAGGTAGGTACATCAAAATACCTTCCTGGGACATACTTTAGCCTGTAGACATCCCTGAAAGTTTCCTTTTCCTAACCTAACCTTTTTCAAAAGTAGCTAAAACGAAATTTCACCCCTACTTTACCTTAAAAATCCAGTTTAAGCAGCAATCTCAACAAATATAGACTATATAATATAGGCATTGGCCTAATCATTCTAAATTTTTTCAACTAAAAATTATAGGGTGGTTTAGAAGCTAGGCCTGTTTGATATGATAATATTTGACTATTTCACCAATGTTATAGCTGCCTTCCTAAGAACCAACCTTTTTAACAACCAAAAAACTTTTCTCCTGATTCCTTATTATGCTTAGCCTATGCAAGATGGACCTAAAACACCAAAAACTCTTTAAATCCTAAGAAATATGCATAATATTACTTAAAGGTCACTGAAAAGCTGAGATTATTTCCACTATTTACAGTTTCCTTGTCTTTTCTTTGAACTAAACGATTTCACATGTTTATCCATTTTAAGAAATATAAAATATTGACGTCACTTATCCTCAGTAATCATTTTTATTGAGGGTATAGCAAGTGTAAGCCCACGGACAAGTAGTCCTGAGCGTTCGAGGGGGTAGTCCGACTAACCTCTGACGTCATGTGCATCTCATAAAAGGCTTGAATTAGTCGGATAAGTAACCGGACAAGTAAAAGAACACGGGGTAATCCTTACGAAAAAATCTCTTTACGAGAGAATAACACTTTTGGGGCGTGATCTTCACTCAGTCGAAACGATCGTACTTGGCAACCTTGAAATAAGTACTCTCCTGGAAGAAATTGATGCTAAAATTGTAGAATAATTGGATATGGATGATAATGGTAAGAAAGATTAAGCCTATAAGTCGAAGCTAAGTTGGCCAAAAGAGTAAATTTGGTTAAAATTCTAGTTTAATGACTTTCGGCTATCTCGGAAAGGGGTTATGTTAGCAAAATGAAACTTTCAGGGATTGGTCTAAAGGCTAAAGTATATCCCAGGAAGGTATTTTAAAGTAACCACCTCCAATCCTTCTCCCTCTAGAGGGCCCTGAAATTGGTCTACATGTCAGGTCTATAACAATTGAAATTTTGACAAAACATTTTACCTTAATTTTCAGCTACCAGTTGCTTTTTCTCTGCCTTTAGGCTAGTTCTCAAAATGCAATTCCTGTTATTTGAGTAGAATTCGGAGCCATACCATTTTTTTTTTCTAAATTTAAGAAATGTGTTTGCATATCTTTAAAACCTTATAAATTAGGATTAAGCAAAGTTGTGAAGCTGAAAACAATTTTGTTGTACTTCATTCAAGCAGAATATATATTTTGCAAGGTTTCACTTTTATAACACATATATTTTTGAAGGTCAGGCTCCTCTAGAGGGAGAGGGAGTAGAGGTAGGTAATTCAAAATACCTCCCTGTTACATACTTTAGCCTTTAGACCCATCCCTGAAAGTTTCATTTTCCTAACCTAACCCCTCTTTGAAATGACATAAAGTCATTAAACTAGAATTTTACTTAAATTTGTAGTTATCCAAGAGCTATAGGCTATTATGGTGTTTAATTTTAAGAATGTCTAGAAAGACTAAAATATGTCCTGGGAACATTTTGAAGTAGTCTAGCCCACCTACCTCCACCCTTTCACCCACTAGACAGCACTGACCCTTAAAAATTTTGTTTTCTAAAAGGAAAACCTTGGAAAATAGATATTCTGCTTAAACAATTTCAGCTTCATAATTTTGCTAAATCCAAATTTATGAGATTTCAAATATCTGTAAATAAATTTCCCAAATTAAAAAAAAAATGCATAGATATGGCTTAAAATTATACTCAAATAATAGAAATTGCATTCTCCAAAGGGTTGGGGATGTGATTGTTGGAAAGGCAACTTTAACCATATAAAAAGGCATAAGAATAGCAATCAAAATTTTCTGCTTTTTTCAACCTTAAATCCTTCTAGAGGGCTGCTATTCTGCAATTTCACCAGTGCAAGCTTTAAATATGTTCATTCCAAGATTAGGCTCCACTGCTAATTATATCAGTGCATTTAAAATTATTAGTGTTTATAGTTAAAATATACAAGCTAATCACATACCTAGTGAGAAAATTCAGGCAAATTTAACAATCAAATTTCTAGGTGATAAAAATAGAGATCTATGATGATTTAACTTTTGAAATGATGATTGGCTCTTAACAAATATTGTTGAAGAATTTCTCTTACACTTGAAGCCATTATTAGTGAATATGAAGCAAAATGTTGAAAAACCAGATTATGCAACAAAGCAGGATGATTTTAAATTATGCTCTTATAGCATTGATGGAGAATTAGAACTAGGCCTACTAATATTCCTTGACAAAAAGTTTGGACAAGTTTAAGACAAAACTTTATCCAGAAGTTCAAGATAAAACATTTTGGTTGACCTTAGCCTACTATTTGTTTCATTAAGAAACCAAAGTGTGATTTGAAGAAAAGCTTGCCTCTGATATTAAGGAAAATCCCAAATGTTACTGGAAACATTTTTCTGCTAGGAGTCTTAACCATCACACTGTTCATGATTTTGTATAAAATAGCATGACCCATTCATCACTAATAGACACCAATAGGCTTTTGTGTTGAATTCTCAATTTCCTTCATCTTTCACCAAAAAACTTACACATCTGTCCCTGCAGTTCCCTTATCTTCTATAATCAGTCTAATGGGTGAATTGTCAATCAATGAACAAATGGTTCTGGCCAGTCTTGATAAATTTTATGTCAATAAATCTAAAAGATCAGATGAAAAACATTCTAGTCTTTTCAGAGAATATAGAAATGTCCTCAGCTCTCTCCTATGTGACCCCCTTTCAGCTGTCTCTCCAAAAAGGGACAACTATCTTCTGATTAGGAAACATCATAGATCACTCCAATCCACAAAAAGAGCATAAAGCCTGCACCAAAAACTATTGCATAGTTTCTGCTATGATCAGAATGACTTTGGCTGTTGTCAAAGTTATTGAAAGATTTGATGCAACATTTTAGGGCCAATAGTATCCTTACTCCTTCTCAACAGGGCTTCATGTCTGGCAGATTCATCAACACTACTATGTTGTAGATGTATTATTATGTCACAGCACTGTTTGAAAAAAAATCCCTCTCAACATGATCCTCCTACACCCAGCAAAAGCTCTTGAAAGTTTGTCAGTTTCTTATCACAAAGTTGAAAGCTGCAGCTATTGACCTTTCTATTATGCAGTTGATACAAAACTTTCTATCAGATAGAACCCAAGCTGTCAGAATTTTTTATTCTTGTGGTATTCCTCATTTTTCCTCCTTTATGACAGTTTTAAGTGGCATCTCTCAGGGTACAAATCTTGGACCAAGCTGCTTCAACTTCTATGTAAATATACACCAAATCTTCTATCAAACTTCCTCACTATGTATGTGGATGATTCTAAATTAGTGGATAAAACTACCACAGCTTTTGATTTACAATCTGTTTAAATTTATCTTGACAGTCAATAAATCATTATTGATTACAGATTGATTTTTAGCACCCATGCCAAGACTATATTGTCATCTGCCTTTCAATCCCTTGCCATTATCCAAAGGACAATCTCAGACCTTCATCCTAGAGTGTTATGAAATTGTATAAGGCCCTGATTTGACTGTGACTTGTGGCTGAAATGTCTTTGGGACCCCCTTTTTTCTATCAAAAAGGACAAAGAAGTTTTGAAAAAAGTGGAATGCAAGGCAGCTAAGATGATCATTGGATTGCAGCACATTTCTTATGAAGAATGTCTACACCATCAGAAACTCTCCACACTTACATATAGAAGAAAACAAGGAGATATGATTATTTCTAAATCACCCTTCTTGATCTATTTGATCACCCCTTGCATCACATAACTGTTGGACATTCAAAGCAATATTTTACCACTAGAGAAAGGGCCCACTTCTTCAGCCAGTGATTGGACCTATAGAACTAGCTTTCAGAAGACACATTCTTTACTGAATCACCTCACACATTTAAGTGCAAAATTGACAAAGAATAACTACATCAACTGTTCCTGTTCAACTGGGAGGTAACTGAATCCTCAACCAGTAAGTAATAAGCAACTGGACAAGAAAATCATTCTTATATATGTCATCATGGTGCATAAGAAATATTTTAACCCTTCACTTGCTCCAAGGTGTAATTTAATCTAATAAGATAACTAAGTATGTATGATTGTTCTAAAGTATTTTTCAGAATCTTTAAGGGTTTCAAGCAAGAGAGCCCTGTGCTTAGCCCCTGATTTGCTTTAACTTTGAAAAAATACTTCTTGGTTTCTTGGTTTGTGTCTCCTTTCCTTTGACATTATGCTCAGAAACAAAATCTGTAATGATTTAAATAAGATCCTCATCTACATTAGGCTGTTTTTAAATATAGTATGTAGTTTAGAAAATTCTTTTACACCTTATTAATCAAGGCTTAGCAATGTTGTGAAGCCCAAATGAATTTATTTGGGCCTTGTAGATGCTATAAATCTTTCCTTTTTGGAAGTTTCATCTTTATGACACATTGTTTGTGCAAGCTCAATATAAGTCAGTCCCCTTCAGGAAGGTTGGTGGTAGATACTTTGAAATAGTTGTAAAAAAAAAGAAAGCTTGTTATCCAGGCATTATGGGGAGGGGGTGATGACACAATATAGCTAAAAGTGACTGATAATTCATTCAGATAATTCAATAAATTTTCTTGACATAATAAAGTGAGAATTTGCTATTAAAGTGTTCTAAAAATGGAACAAATTGAACCACTACCATTTATTTCAAATATACAGCAGATCTTGAAAACCATTGCAATGATTTGAGGATCATATTTAGGTATAATAGAGTAATCTGGTAATATTAAAAAAGTCATACCATTTGATTCCCTATCTGATCCTGTTTCCAAGCATTATAATCTCTATCATTACAATTGCAACTTGCCCCCCCCCCCCCCTGTGCCTGGGTATAACCTAAGTCCATGGACTGTATGGGCAAGTTGATATTTTGGTTTATATTAATTTTTTTTCTAATTTTTCATCAACATATGGTCAATATAGCCAAATAAAAAAAACGTCAATGAATGAACTTTTAGAACTTTTGCAAGTTGAGGGTGTTAGAATATGTTTAAAAAGTAATATTAAGAAGACTAAGTCACTAAGGATAGGAATAAAGGAAGATGAAAAGGTGACATTGAGTAACAAA
This sequence comes from Artemia franciscana, assembly GCF_032884065.1. Taxonomy (NCBI): domain Eukaryota; kingdom Metazoa; phylum Arthropoda; class Branchiopoda; order Anostraca; family Artemiidae; genus Artemia; species Artemia franciscana. The sequence continues at coordinate 44,797,690 of NC_088863.1, read as the reverse complement.
AAGGTTGATCAGGTGGACAGCTTCAATTACCCTTGTAGTATTATTAGTAAAGACAGTGGGAGCAGCAAAGACAGTAAAAGGAGAATAGCCAAGGCTCATGGTTTTTTTTCATAGTTAAAAGAAGTTTGAAAGCTACAGCACAGCTTACATGACACCAAATATCAGACATACATTTGAAAGACTGAAGACAAAAAAAGATATTGACAAGATATTTAAAGCCAATTATAATGCAACAAATGAAAGATACTTGTACAAAAGCTTAATTGATTTTTTTGGGATAATAATATTGTTTGGAGAGAGCTTTTGTTCTGTGTTATGGCTTTTGTTATATGAAAATATAACAATGATATATAAAATATAAAAATGAGTATTATATTCCTTAACAATTGTAGAAAAAATATTGCTTGTGTTGATGTTGATGGCAAAAAAAAACTTTTTGTTTATCTGATGGTTGTATTGATTTTTGTTACATCAACTATGTATTTAGAAGAAACCTCCTAGAAGCCAAAAGGAGTCTATTATAGATTCTAGGTGCTGTTTTTCAGAAGAAGGAAGAATAGGAAGATAAGCCTGCAAACGAAGACTAGAATATTGGAAGCTATAATGATGATAGTGGTCAAATATGGCTCTGAAGCATGTGTGCTCTGAAAAGTGGATAAATATTTGCTAGATGTTTTCCAGAGAAATTGTCTATTGATTATTCTGGATACCTGGCTGACTTAGTGTATTTCAAACAATAGGCTCTATGAAAAGTATGGTTTAATCCTGCTTTCTAGGGATATTATTAGAGAAAGGTTGAGATGGCTAGGGCATGCTTTAGGATGAAGGCTGACAGATTGTCAAAGATTGTCCTTTTCAGCCAACTGTCTAGGGATAAACAGAAAGCAGAATGTCTGCAATTGGGGTGGGAGAATGTTATACAGAAAGATCTAAAGGAAATGGGAACATCCTGGGAGGGTGTAAAGAGGGAGGCTTTGAATAGATTAGGATGGAGGAGGAGCGAGCTTAGCTGTGGTGACCTCAGGCAGCTTGGTGCTGTGGCGAGTTATTAGTTGTAGTGGTAGTTTCATCAACCTAGCCTACTAGCCACTTCTCTTGCAACACAAATAGCATATTTGTCAATTAAAGATCAGAAAATACATGCTAAAGTAACAGATAAGTGACATTACCTAAATCAAAAGTTGGTTAACACATGAGACAAATTGCAGACAAACAGGCTTTTCAGCTCGTTAAGACAGCTCTTTGTTAAGTTAAACTAATTAGCCCTCAACAGCACATTATCAGGATGTAAGTGTTAGTCTAGTATTGGATAGAAGTTTTATATACCAACTACTTCAGCTGCAACATCCTGAAAGCAATACATCTGAAATACTACTGAGTCTAATGGTTTATCTTTTGTTTTTCAGCTTATAAATTGAAAATAGGAATATTTCAAATTGATTTGTCGCCTTAGAAATTCTTGCAATCCTCTTAGATAAGATATTTATTTTTCAAAAATTCCTATCACAAGTCCCGAAGGGCCGAACTCGCACTGTAGAGTCATAAAAACCAAAAAAAAACCTCACAAAATAAGCAAACAAGTAAAAAACTGGCAAACAATTCCAAAACAATAATATCAGAATGACAAAACCATTCACTAGTAAAGAAAATATTAAGCTGTAAAAAGTCAGACAGTTAATAAGGTAAAAAAAGCTGATAAAACTGAAAGAGAGTGAAATAAAATATAAGTTAAAAGAGGTTTAAAAAAGAACATATAAAAAGGGAGAGCAAACAAAACAAGCAAGCAAACATGAAACTTGGGTATCACCAAGACTGAATAGTAAAAAAAAAGGAAAACTAGCGGTTTATTTTACCAGTAATGAGGGGGACAAAGGTTTTTTCATACCCAGAGGTAAAGCAACAGTTTTGTCCAATTTTTGGATTGTCCAATTGTTGGGCAATTTTGTCCAATAATTGGATCCAGTTTTGTCTGATTCATCACAGGAGATGCCAGGATGCCAAACTGGACAAGCATATTCAAGATGTGGGCGGACAAAGGAAATATAAATTCTGATGATATGAGAAGGGGGATGTTAAATTAATTTAAGAGATTAAGGACAGAAATGAATGCATTAGTTCTATGGACAATATCTTTAATGCAGAGATCCCGCTTTAAGTTAAAAGATTTTGTGACCCCAAGTAATTTAATTGAGGACGCAGAAATATTGGGGGAGACAGGGTTGAGAAAAAGGAATGAGGTTTCAAGATTAGCATTATCAAATTTAGAGGTTTAACTTTCATGTCTGAGTAAGCAGCATTGTCTACAATATCATTGTGGATGCTTATAGAGCTTCTTATTAAGTTTCTGTAGCAGGTTTCAACAACCATTAGGTCATCCACTCATTTCTATCTTGTCAGGAAATTCCTTAGCGGGGCAATTAATCATAACTGAAAAACTGAAGGAGGGGACCTAAGAGAGTACCTTGGGGTACTCCTTTGTGGACAGGGAGGGGACCAGAATAATGATTCTGATGTTTGACTACCTGTGATTTACTTGATAAAAAGAAGGCAACCAATTTAACCAGGAAAGAATCAATATTGAATTCAGTTACAAGTTTCTCAACTAGTACATTGTGGTTAACAAGGTCAAATGCTTTTTGAAGGTCAATGAAAATTAACTTTATCCAGCAATTATGTTTTTCGAGAATTTTTACAAGTGAGTCAATAAGAAAAATAAAGTAAAGGGAAGTAGAAATGGATTTGGGGTTCCTGAAATGTCTCAGGTCAGTAAGAGGTAGGATTTTTTCATTTACTGACTCTGCAAGGAATCCTTTATATATTTTAGAGAATATAGGAGTGAGTGAAATAAATCGAACACCTTCAGAACCAGGTTTTTGGTCTTTCTTTTTCAAGGGGGTTATGAAATCCTGTTTCCAAATTTGCGGATATTGGCCAGACTCAGTAATCTTATTTGAAAGAAAAGAAAGGCAGTCGCTGAAAGCACTAATAAGAGAAAACAGAATATTTAAGGGCAGACCCTTGTTTTTTGTAGCTTCCCAATTCTTCTGTTTATCGTAGATGGAGAGATGGAGGGGAAAGAAGGTGAGAGGTCATCAGTTGGTAATTGATAAGACAATGCCACGAGGCTCTGGTCGATGGAAGCAAGGAACCTGTTAAGATTATTATGAGTAACTTCTAAGGATTCAGGTGGGTTGAAATTAAGCTGGTCTAGACTCCTACCACACAACTTTTTTTACATTGGAATACCAATTTTTGGTTTATTGGTAGGCTAAACAATTCTTTGATCTTATTCTCGGAGTAGGATCGAGCAGATTTGCATATATCCTTTTTAATTGCTTCTCTTAGTTAATTAGCTTCATCCAGTTTACCACTTCTGAAAAGATTCATTTTTTTCTAATTAGTACTTTTACGAGTTGATTAATGAATGGTTCGTCACTGAAGCACTTCTTGATTGTTTTTTCGTGGAAAGAAAACAAATATTTATCATTTAGCTTTTTATGAAAGGTAGTGATTGCTTCATCAAGATTATGCAATTTATAAAAATTGCTCTTATTTGATGTTTGACTCGACCAATTCATCCATGGTTAACTCTGATGAAGGACATACTTCTCAGGCAGATGGAGCTCATTTTTCCTCTATAGGCTACTAGATTTTCAAAGGACAGGTTTTGTCATCAATATTGTAAATATTCGACCAGTGTTCATTGGTATGCCAACACCCAAAATTTAATACATCAATAAATGGTGTATAAGTATCAATAACATTCCTATCATTACAATATATTTGTTATAGACAAATCTATTATTATTATTCATCTTCGTTTCAGGCGAAAGTCTCAATTCTGCTAAAGATTCAGATAGAATCTCGCAATTTATTGTTGACTCATGGCTGATTTTCTTGATTGGAATTATCACAATTTTTCTCCTGCTAAGACGAAGTGATTTATTCAAGAGGAGCAGCGACCAAGCAGTTTTTCAAGGTAGTTCTTTTCTTTGATTCAAATCTTGGAAAAAATCCATGATCAATGAAGTCATTGATCAAATGAGGTCAATTCTAGATAAGACCTACTATAAATACTAACTTCATCAGTCAAACAAGAAATTCATCTAGTTTCTTTTGGTAGTAAAGTATAATTTAATGCTAAATACAACTAATTATGTAAACTAATCGTAAAATAAAAACTCGGTAAGCAAAACTTGTTAAAATTAGGTACTCTCTAGGAAATACAGGATAAAATTGGTGTTTTAGAGGTGCCCTGTAGCTACAAGATTATTTAAGCATTTCTTTGTAAGCATCTTATAACTTTTAACAACTTTTTTAATGATTCTGATTTTCCTGGGCTTAAAAAAAACAAAGCTCCTTCATTTAGAGTTTCATCGATTTAATTAATGGTATAGTTTATCCCTTTGGTAATCTTGTGCCTAGGGTAATACCTTAGCAATTGGACAGTGCCTGATTTAGGACATCCATTTTGAAAAAAAAAGAGAGAAGAAAAAAACATATCATAAAAAATGACAACAAATTCAAACTTATTATTATTTGGGAGTAAAATCATATTAGTAATTTTTTTTCTACATTTAAACCTAAGAAATACTATATTATTTAAATAGCCGTATTCAGCCACGTTCCTCACATCATTTGGCACTTGGACACAACTACTCAGCATAAGATGATGCACTGAAACAACTCAACTTGAATTCACTTGATAGTCGTAGAAATAAGTCGACAGATCAATATGGACTAAACTATTTGAATTCCTCAGCTCATTGTGGTCTACTAACCAACCTTGAGAGCCCCCTCCCCTTCTCTATTGAAGGACCAGTCTCAAGATCCCAATAAATAAAAAAGAACTGTCCACGGTTAATGGCTTACCCAGCCTCTAGTGCCAAAAGATATTTGTCCCATATTTTACATGGTATTTTAACAATAGTACCTCGACAAATATTTAACTTTCGATGTAGTTTATCTCAGGTTTTTGCCTGTGACTGCTTTTGAATGTACCAATCATTTGTATTTTTAGTGTTCTGATATATTCTGTATGAGCAGTCGCTATTTTAACCATGAAAATTGACTCTTGACATATTAATTTTATTGATGACTTATTTTAATTTATTGATCTTGAAGCAGCACATGCTGCTTTAATATTTTTGGTTGGTATTTTTTTTTATCCTTGTTTTTTGTCTTTCTTTTTTTTTAGTCATGACATGCTCATGTTAGCTCCAGCTATTGTAGTGAATAAGTATATTCTTCTATCATATACATGTTATTTTTTATTTCTTATACAAGCACCAAAAACAAGTAAAAAGAGATTTGTAACACTTTAATAACTTTGATTAACTAAGCACTAGATCATAATAGCAGAACATTCAGTCACTTACATAGTCACTGAGACGGTCTTCCATAGGATTGCTTGTAATTCTAGCTCATCTTCTTCAGACTTAGATTCTGATTCAGGTTACTGTGCCTGTTCCGAATTCCCCCCCCCCCCCCCCGAAAGAAAGTCCTGGGTACGGCCCGGAGGATTATATATGAATTTTTACTTCTGCCCTCTCATCGTCTCTCCTTAGAACTAATTCTGTATTTATCTGAAGATTCTTTCAAAACAGCTACTGAATCATCCAAGGGCCCTTAAACTAGAATAAGAATTTCTCTAAGGCGCTGTAGTCACTGACAACTCATTTGGTTGAAGAGCAGGCTAAATCTTAGAAAAGAGCAGTGAAACTTTCGATTTCCAATTGAGTGAGCTCCCTTCAAAGCTCTTCGACCACCCCTTCCGCACAAAGTGCCTCTTGGAAAAATAAATGAACAAATAATATTACATTGAGCCCTTATGGGTCTTATAGGTCAGTGGTTCCCAACCGGTGGTACGCGTACCCCAGGGGGTACGCGAAACCCTCGCAGGGGGTACGCGAAGGTCCCAAAATTAATTTAGTCTACATCTTTAAAACTTGTTTCTGACTCAGTTCCAACATTTCCCTCAAAATCAGATAACATAACCCATTGTACGTAATTTCAGACTCATTTTCAAAACTTTCGCTTTCAGTAACCCGCTAATTTTTCTCCATAGCCGTAAGGTCTCGATTTAAACTCAGCGGGTTCAGTATCTTGTCATCTGTTGAAACACGAAGTTCGTGAATTGTGGTTGCAAACAAAGATGGATAGATTCCTGATCAGGAATAACAAGAAGCCGAATGATGGTACCCAAAACTCTGAACCTGCACCTAAGAAGAAGAAATATGACGAATCATCGGTCAAAGTGCGTCGATATTTGTCAGAATACCTAGGGCTCGGATTTAGTGCGACAAAGTCTGATCCAGTGAATGCACAGTGCGTTCTTTGTGGTCAAGTCTTGGCCAACAGTTCCATGAAACCTGCGCATATGAACCGGCATCTCAGTACTGTGCACCCTTCTCATGTCGGTAAGCCCATAGAGTTTTTCAAGCGTAAACAAGAAGCATTCGCTAGTAACTGTTTGGAAATTGCAAAAGTGGCATCAGTTTCTTCAAAGGCTCTCCGGGCTTCGTATTCTGTTTCATATTTAGTTGCGAAACAGAAAAAACCGCACACCATCGCCGAATGTCTGATATTACCAGCACTAGTGAAAGTCAGTGAAATAATGTTTGACACGAAAACTGCTACTGCCCTTCAGTCTATACCTGTGTCGAACAATACCATTTCAAGAAGGATAGAAGACATTGCAAGCGATATTGTCATGCAGGTTATTGAGCAAATAAAGTTGACGAAGATGTTTGCGTTACAGCTTGACGAAAGCACGGATGTGTCAGGTGAAGCCCAGGTGATCGTCTTTGTTCGATATCAAGATTGTTCTGACATAAGAGAAAATATTCTGTTTTGTCAAAACCTACAGTCAAGAACAACAGGAGAAGAACTATTCAAGGTGATTGACAAATTCTTCGCAGAAGGGGGCATCTTGTGGGACTGGTGTCTATCAGTTTGCAGTGATGGAGCTGCCGCCCTAACAGGGAAGAATAATGGGCTCATGGCCTGGATAAGGAAGAAAAATCCAAAGGTGAAGTGGTTGCACTGCATCATTCACAGGCAAGCTCTTGCATCGAAAAGGATGAACGCACATCTGCACGAGACCCTCAACGAGGCTGTAAAAGTGATCAACTTCATCAAAGCCCGACCACTGAACTCAAGAATGTTCAAGTTGCTGTGCCAAGAGATGGGTTCAGAACATCAACATTTACTTCTGCACACAGAAGTTCGCTGGTTGTCTCGTGGGAAGATTTTAAACAGACTTTTCGAGCTTCGACAAGAAGTTCATATGTTTCTTCTGGAGCAAAAATCTGCATTCAGTTCACTTTTTGAAAACCAGGACTGGGTCTGCAGGCTGGCCTATCTTGCGGATATTTTCGACAAACTGAATGACTTGAATCTGTCAATGCAAGGTTTCCGGACGGACGAACTCTCCCTGAATTCGAAGATGTGTGCTTTCATCAAGAAATTGGAGTTCTGGCTTAAAAAGGTTCAAAGAAACAGCGTTAGTGTCTTCCCGACCCTTGACAAGTTTGCGGACGATAGTGAAATTGATAACCTCAACACAATCTGTGATTGTATTCGGGAGCATCTGACAAAGTTGCGAGATGAACTTGTGTCATATTTCCCATCGATTATGAACCAAGATAGAACGCAGGATTGGATCCAAAATCCATTTGTTGAAGACGTGACCTCAAGCTCCGGTCTTAGTGACAAGCTTACAGAGAATCTGATCGAACTTGCCAGTGATCGCGCCTTAGAACTGAAATTCCAAAATGTAACTGTTTCCCAGTTTTGGCTGGAGGTGAAAGGAGAATACAAGGAACTAAGTGAAATCGCCATGTCTGCTTTGTTACCATTCGGATCCACTTACCTTTGTGAAGTGTCATTTTTGGCAATGTCATTGATCAAAACCAAACACAGAAACAGACTGAGTGTACAAAATGACCTTATAATTGCCGTTAGTGACATCGAGCCAAGATTTGATAATATTTTAGCAAAAAAGCAGCCTCAAGTTTCTCATTGATTTTGTACGTACATTTAAGCACCGTCATATTGGACAATAAATCTCGTGTTTTTGAAAATCTTATTTTAGTTAAGAAAAAAGTAAAACAACGATTCTCAAGAAAGGGGTACGCAAACTTTTTGGGCCTTGACTAGGGGTACGCGGACCGAAAAAGGTTGGGAACCACTGTTATAGGTAATGCTACACGATTGCCCTTGACTTAAAACAGGAGAGTAGAAATCTTTATTTCCCTTCTAATGAAGATCCAGAATTATCCAAGGGGAAAATAGGGGGGATTCTCCGTGGGAGAGGGGGAATATTTCTTGGGGGGCAAACGCCGGCTTCTGGGGAAAGTCGGCATGAACACAAGATTTATTTGAGACGTGAAATTCAAAATAAAAACGTGGATATTGTTTCTGCTTTGGCCCTCTCCATCGTTGAAAATTGAGATCATTTAGTTCTTTTTGATTGGGCAACTGAAATATCTGAAGCAAATAGCTTCACAAATTATTTTAAAAAGGCAATTGAAATTTAAAAATCCATAAATAGAGACCTTCTTTAAATGAAGAAACTGGAGGTCTTCCTATTTTTTTGTAAACCCAATTTGCAATGACTTAAAATTAAAGGATTGGATCATCTGATCACACTTTTACTGAAAATTAGGTCAGTAGACCAACAAAGTCAATCACTAAGCAGAGAATTCTTGCCCAGTCTAATTGGTGACTAGTCTTTAATTTATTCTGGCTTGGTTTTTTGATTTGTTTAGTTCAGTCTTTCTTCTGCTCAGTTAGTTGCTTCAAAAGGCTAGTTTTTCTTCTTTTTTGAGCACTGAAGACTGCTGGGTGAAAAGATCTGATGAAACATCTGTCTCTGTCATTTTTGCTTCCGTTTTGTCCACTGACTGACATTACCCTTGTTTTTCTCGGCTATTTAATTTTTTCTTCTCATATGTCAAACTTACTAGTAGGCCTTTCTGTCTTTAACAGTTCACAGAACGAATATAATTTTATTTCAGCTAATATTTTACCATTTTAAAATTATAATTACCTGTACTATAATACACTTTATCGTTCTTATAACAAGAGACAGAAGTCAGACAGACATCCTGTTAAACTGAGTAATACAGCTATACACAGAACAAAATCCTATTCCATTCTGTTTATGCCGGACTTTTTTCACTTTTATGCTGTGAAAATTGCAAGCCCTTGTAAAATCTGTCAGTAAAATATGTAAGATAGTGCTAAAATACCGGTAAAAACGTAAAAAACGCAAATTCCGTAAAATAAGTAAATTACGTAAAATGGGTAAGATGATAGTTTTGCGGGGTCCGTAAAATTACAGTAAAATACGTAAACCCAATTTTACCATGACCAATTTTACCAGTTACAGCACTACTAACAAATCACTGCATCAATAAGCCATCTGAGGCAAACATTGATATGCATGCTCGGCCTCCAACCAAGTCTATTTGAAGCTTCACTCTTTACCCTTTCCCACGAAGTTATGATTTCTTGTAAATTCTTCCTTGTGAACTCTACCCGTTCCATATGGGGAGCCACATTTTCATTTGGCCCTGAAATGGATGGCCAAATACAAAATTTCTAGCAATCTTTCTTCCTTCATATGAAAAATGCGGCCAAGCCATCTTATCCTTTCTTTCACTATAGCCCTAGGAAATGCGATCAAATCACATTTTCATACCGCTTATTGTTTGATATACACCCAATCAAACCAGCTCCAAAGACTATTCCTAGACAATTACTTTGGAAGACATTTAACAAGTTGTTTTCAACCTCTATTCTCTGTTTTCAACCTCTATTCATTCAGTCCATTCTCCATTTGGGTTGTGGATGAAGCAAAAATAATATTTATCACTTGAAGAAAAGGGAGCAGTGTAGTCTGCTTTTGCTTCCATGCACAATGTCTTGAGAAATTATCTGTTTAAACGAGATAAGCAATGTCGGTGTAAATAAGATGGCTGCTCGAGATGTGAGACTTGACTACACTGAGAAGGGTGTGTTTTCCTCTGCATAGGTAGCTTTGCAACTTCGCCCACAAAATTTTGAGCATTCCTTATTTTTTGTGCCGCCTCTGTTGTTTTTCAAACACTAAGTATATACCTTGCAAAATTATACATTTTTAGACATCGTGTTCACCTACTTCCGTATAGATAGGACAATCCACATCTCAGACACCGAATATGTGAAAAATGTAAAAGTTCGTTTCTTGCCTTTCGATGGTAGAAGGAACTGTGTGTCCTAAGGACTTCAACAATCTCCCAAACAGTTTCTTGTGTTTTTTAACATCTTAAAGATCCAATTTTCTTTGGATCGAACCTACAATCTTCAGAAAGCAGGTAGATTTTCCATTTCTGAAGTTCTATTTGTAGATAATAAACAGTTAGGCTTGGTTTATATGAATTGGTTAGTTAAAAAATTTATAGTTTGGCGTTATTAAAATGCTGCCATTTTGATAAGATTGTGTTTTTATATTTAGCTCAGTGTAAAGAAAAAGAAGGGATAAATGAAATAAATACAGTTCTTCTATATTAATTTTTATAATGAACTTGTCCTGTGAGGTAGATACAGCCTAAAAAATGGTGGTTCTCTGGTGGCCTCTGGCCTCTGGTGGTTTTGTGAACCTAAAAGCTGCTAGAGTTTGAAAACGAAGAATGGTTGGCTCTTTTTTTTTTTTAGTTACAAAATTAACTTACCATCAAACAGTTCGTGGTAACGAACTGTAGTAAGGAGCGACCCGGCTCAATAGTAACCAAAACTCTAAAAAATGGAATTTTGATACCAATAGTTACATCAAAAGGATCGCATTTTAATGCTGATTTTAATATATAAGTTTCATCAAGTTCAGTAGTGCCCATCAAAAATTATAAGCCTGAGAAAATTTGCCTCATTTTAGAAAATAGGGGGAGACACCCCCTAAAAGTCATACAATCTTGACGAAAATCACACCATCAGATTCAGCGTATAAGAGAACGTTATTGTAGAAGTTTCAAGCTCCTATCTACAAAAATGTGGAATTTCACATTTTTTGCCAGAAGACAGATCACGGATGCGTGTTTATTTGTTTTTTTTTTTTTTTTTTTTTTTTTTTTTAGATCCAGAAGCTGCATTAAGAAAACTAGAAGCTATGGAAGCAGCCAGAAAGAGGATGCAAGAAAAGTATAGCATGGAGGCCCGAGCTTTTGCTGAAAAGCAGAAGGAAGTAAGGCTATTTTTAATTCTGATCATAATTGTGAAATTCCTTATTGCTAATTTTGACAGGCTTCAGGCATATGTGCTAATGAAATTTGCTGTGTTTTGCGAAAGTTGATATGGTTTTCCCATTCCTTAAAGGAAGCCACAACCTATGCCGCGCATATTTTATAGGTCCGAATTTTACTTATTGCCTAATTGATAAATATTTAATAACAGTTTTTGCTTATCAAACAGCTCAAAAATTTTTTCTCTGTGATAAAAGAAGAAAAGATTTAATTTTTATCACAGCTATCAGAGACATGCTCTCATATTAGTCGAAAGAATAATACCTCAACCCCTGTAAATGGTCGGTATTACTGACAACATGATGTCAAAGAGGATTTTTGGCATTTCTTTTCATGTTTGAGAACTCTGCATTTGATCTAGAAAGCGATATTTAAATTGAAAGGCCTTAGATCACAGGTTTCGGACCTTAGTAGTTTTATTCACAAAAAAGTTAAATGATTTTTGGGAAGGGAGATTTGAGAAATATGATATAAGCCCAAACCAAAATGATTATGGTTGTGGTTCCCAATGAAGATTTTATACTTTAATAAAGGCAGAAAGGTTGATAGTGAGTATTTTATTTGTTAAATTCTTTTCGTGACTTAAAATGATAAAGTGAATTTTATGCACCTAATAAAGTTCAACTATTTAAATAAAGGCGAACTAATTAAGTATTGGTGAGGCCCAGTATCATAACAAACAAAAAGACACAAACAAACAACTGCAAAAAATATTAAAGAAGGTATGATAATGATAAAAAGCACAGTGAAGAGGTTTTTTTTTTTTTTTTTTTTTTTTTTTTTTTTTTTTTTTTTTTTTTTTTTTTTTTTAGCTGCAATTGCCGATGTCATTTATTTAATTTGTGTGGTAGCCCTATTGCACTGATACTGGCAGCGTCATTCTAGCACTAATTAAAAAGGAGCTGCATTGCCAGTTTTAATTTGATACACTAGTCTTCCATTAGAAAAATATCCAGAATTTTCTGGTTTTTGCTTATGTAATTGAGCATGGACAATGTAATTTAAAGCGTTTTGAAATGGACTACCAGAAAACAAAATTGGCTAGTTTTTACACTAGGTCGAGTTCCTAGGGAGTATTCTTATGAACCTTAGAGTCAGTTAAGAGCTTTAATGCTAGTATCACAATAGGTGTTTTGATTCCGGACATCTATGTTGCAACTTGAATCAGCAAGGGAAATATTAAATTAATTCAATATTTTACAAGCCACTTGAATTTAGAAAATAACCACTATTTTCATGTTATTTAGGAAAAAATTCCAAACCCTAATAACATAATAGAAAGAGGCGAAAAGTAACTATAGTGTAGAAATTCTTGTAATTTGAGTGGGCCCTCTTATTCTTTTCAAATAAATTCAGTGGGAGCCCCTCTACACTCATCATGCCTCTTATCTTTGAGAACAGGATTCTGGAAGTGTATAGTCTTCAAATTGACGTTACTATCACTGTAAAATTAATTTGGAAAATGAATTTATAAAAACAGTTAATAAATCTTACTAATATTTTATAGAGGGATAATTCCGAGTAGTAAAAAATCTCAGAAAACATACTACTTCAAGTAGAAAAGACCGTTTTTGGCAGATGTAAATTATGTTTTTGTAAAGATGTAAAGATGTTTTTGTTTTTTTTAAGAGAACATTTCAGCCTCAAAGTCCAAAAAACGAACGGTCAAGTTCATGTTGTTTCTGCATCAGTACTTATGATTAAATTGAGAAATTAACTTCAGCAAAACAATTTGACGTTGTTTAGAAGATTTCTAATACCTTCTAGTGAAACTAGAAAATGGGAAAGAATAATCAGAGAATTTTAAACTGCTTTTAATAAATCCAAAAGTATAGCTGCCAAATGAGTGGTTCAGATGTAAAATCAAATATTGATAAACCTATCACTCCTCAACATCAGCGACGAAAGTACGTCGTGTTTTAAGTTTATATTGTCTTGACCGGAAGATACTAGTCAGATAGTGGAAAGAGTTTTTAGGGCTTCCATATTTGGAGTTTTTATATATAGAATGTGTTTGAGTATATTCTAGTATCAGGCTAATCAAACTCGATTTCCAATATTGTGCAGGTCTATTTTTAGGGTAATTTTTTGTCATTCTGTTGTTTTTATTCTAAATCTTGAAGAATTGATCTTAGCTCGTTCCAAGTTAAGTGATATTTTTGTGCTTTTACGTTTGAAATTCAAAAAATACAAATATAAGCTAATTCATTTGGCTTCTGGATGACCTAAATGATTTAGATTTGGTCAAATATATAAAATCGTGAAAATCGAAATTCAGCCGGTTATTGTAATTATAAATACGAGAGATGTGGATTGTTGTTTAAGTAAATTTATGTGAAATGTTGAGCTTGGCCAATTTTATCTATCTTTATTTGAAGAAAGCAGAAGCAAAAAGACGTGAGTTGTTAGAAGAACTAGAGAAGTATCAATCAGGTGGAGGCAACAAAACAAAGGGGAAATCTGAAGAGCCTTCTGATTCCTTGAAAACCAAACCTTCAACAACTAAGCCAAGATTACGCCCAGGTCTGTTTCAGAACTCTATTATTTTACAGTCAGACACAAAGTGTCTTTTTTGTCACAAGTCGTATCCTAGCGTCAAAAAAGTGCCAGTCATAGAAAAACCAATGGAAAGCGAAGCTGGCTCATTAGACAGGCTAGTGAAAAGTATACTGACTAATCACGAATAACAAGCAAAAAAAAAACTAGCTGTTCGGACATTTTTGTCATAATCAATGTTTATTCATAAATTTGTGGAATTATGTGGTCTCAATCAATATCTTGCAGGATTTTCAAAAATACTTTTCATTTCTCGAGACAACTGTGAAAAAGTCAAAATCGGATGTTTTATTAAATTCATGAGTCATAATAATTTGAACTCAGCACCAAAAATCACTAGCCAGAAAGACCTTCCCCTGTAGGGCTGGATTCGCTTTCCAAATCCTGCCAATTCTTGTCTTCTTGCGAATAACTTTCTGGCAGCTTTCTGCTAGTCGGGAATAATGGAAATAAACAATGAAAAGCTAAGCTTACTTCACTTTCCAGCTCGGAAAAAGACTTAAAATTAGGATTTATCTTGTTCTTTCTTCCTTTTGCTTAGTTTCTACTTTGCTGTTATATAGTAAAACAAATTTACCTATTTCAAAGTTTATTTTAAATTGTTCTGTATCATTTTACTTTTTGATTAGTTTTGACTTTCGTCGCTAGTCTTCTAAATGTAAACTCCGTCTTTCATGATTTCTTTTTTTTGCTATTTGTTGTGATTCTTGCAGTTGTTTCTTTTCTGACCGCAAATTTCGATGTGCTTCATTTTCGTTTGCGATTTGATGCGTTTCTCGCTGTCTCTTATCTAATTAGCGCTGATTTCGCTGTGCATCATTTTCTTTTGTGACGCTCGTAATTGCATGTCTTCTAACCACAGAAGACATGCAATGTCTTTGCAGACATTGCAGGTTTTCTGTGATTTTTTTTCTATGCTTGTTTTCGAAAGTCTCCTAACTGCAGATTTTGTTGTGTATCATTTTCTTTACGATTCAATGTGATTCTTGCTGGTGCTTACCTTCTAACCGGAGATTTCGTTGTGCATCATTTTCTTTTGTTTCATTGTGGTGCTCGCTGTCGCATGTTTTCTTGCCACAGATTTCGTTGTGATTTATTTCCCTTCATTATTACCTCAGACATTTTTTCCAAGCCTTTTGCTTTTGCTGTTTGGGTTCATTTGTCATCCTGTATTATTTATAAAACACTGTATTACTATACTTATATTATACTATTTTATTCTATTACTATATTTATAAAACACTGTATTTTTATACTGTATTAAAGCGTCATAGATGCCCAAAACGTTACAATCACCCATGGGAAAAATGATGTAAGTTGCTCTTTTAATGCGTATGAATGTGGCGTAATTTTTCCAAAATTAAGGCTCTAAACGAATTTTCCCTAAGTCTTAACCTATCAAGATCTTTTTCATGCTGGAAAATAAGAGTCTGTCAATTTTTAAGATATATATCTTACTAGCTGTTGGGGTGGCGCTTCGCGCCACCCCAACACCTAGTTGGTTGGGGCGCTTCGAGCTCCCCAAGCCCCCCCGCGCGCGTAAGTCGTTACGCGCCATTGTAGCTGTGTCCCTGTGTCCCACCTGTGAATATAGATAGATATATATATGTTTTTAACTACGTAAAACTTGCGAATATACCACATTCTTCGCTGTCCCATTGTCTGTGCATATAAATAGATTGTCAGGTTTACTGACTCTTGAACATGCAACATATAATTGTCCATGGGAAAAACAATCCGTATTCAGATCTATACCTTATTATTCTAATGATTGCTCTTGAGCTTTGATGATGGTGATTGCTAATCGAACATTCCCTGTGTCCCGGTCGTCATTTATATATCCCCCCCCCCGGCGTCCCCGTTTTAGTTGTGTCCCTATGTCCCGGTCGTTATTTATATCCCTTGTGTCCCGGTGTCGCTGTCTGTAATTTCTCTTTGAGTGTCCCGGTCGTCATTTATATCCCGCTGTGTCCCGGTCGTCATTTGTGTCCCGGTGTCCCGGTCTGTAATTTCGTCAGTCGACAAACAACTTCATGACGACATACAGCTCAAACCTTATAATGACGTCAGTCGACAAACATGACATCAGTCGACACACAAACATGACGTCAGTCGACAGACACACAAACAAACAGCTTATTTATATATATATAGATCTTCTTAAATGAGCAATGATTGTATATTTAAACGGTTCCATATGTATTTTTTGGGAAAATTGGCATCCGATCTATATAGGTCACGAGTTTTGAGGAAAATTTTTCAAGAGTCTTAACTTTGGAAAAAATATCCACTTGGGTGACGTCATATTTATGAGCACATTTCAAGAACGTACATACGTCATATTTGCCTCAGTTGTGGATGTGCTGTTTTTAATGTCTATTATGCAGGCAAACTTACACATGAAACATACCAAGTGTAGTGTTTTTTTTGCAAAAGATGTTTTCAGCAATTTCATAATACCTAGAGGTCGAATAAATAACCAAGATCATGAAGAACAAAGAAATATACGGTTAGAATACTTGCGACAACGAAAATTAGAAATATTCAAAACTGAAAGCGAAGAACAAAGAAAATCTCGTTAGAAGACCAATTAGAAGCGACAGCAAGAATAAAAACGAGTCAAAACAAAAGTGCAGAACGAAGAAAAATGCGGTTACTAGAAATACGACAATGACAAGTAGAACGAATTAAAAATGAAATGGAAGAAAAAAGAATATGCGCTTAAAAATATGTCACAACGAGAACACAAACATGTGTGGTTAAAAGACAAGCGGCAGTGAGAATTACAAGTGACAGCAAGAATTAGAATTTGTCAAAAATATTCTAGAAAATTGGCGTGTCGTTTTTTTGTTTTGTTTTTTTACCTATAAAAACGATATACATAGATCACAAACTTCAAAAAATTCGTTTAGAGCTTTAATTCTGGGAAAAAGCTCATGTGAGTGTCTTTGTATTTCTGATCACATTTCAAGAGAATAAATTACATCATCTCCCTCTTAGGAGTGATTGTATCCTTTTATATCTATTACGCATGCAACATTACCAAAGGAACATAGCTAAGTATAAAATATCAAGTGTAATGGATAAAAAAAAGGATAAAGATCCTCCTGAGCCATTGCTGGCGCATAGGTCGTCGAATCGACGTTTCAGTTGCTGAGTGTTTTTTTACAGGGACAAGTAGCAAGCTGTCACCCAAGTGTAATGAGTCTATTTAAAAAAGGTGTTTCAAGCAGTTAAGTAATTCCTAGAGGACAAACGAATAACCAGACCATGAAAAGCGACAAAACCAATCAGAGCAACCAAGGTAAAGGGTATTGATAAAATGTCTGAAGTAAGGATAAACACAAATGAAGAACAAAGAAATATAAAGCAAGTGAAAAATAAAAGTGAAGAACAATGAAATATGCGGTTACAAGACATGCGACAACGAGGACCAGAACGAATTAGAAATGAAAGTGAAGAAAAAGAAATATGCGGTTAAAAAATATGCCACAGCGAGAGCACAAAATTGTGTGGGTAGAAAAAAGGCGGCTGCGAGAATTACAAGAAACTGCTAATGTGTCAAAAATACTCTAGAAAATTGGCATCTTGGGATTTTTTGACCTGTGAAAACCGTATACATAGATCACAAATTTCAGAAAATACGTTTAGAGCCATAATTTTAGAAAAAAGTCTATGTGAGTGACGTTGTATTTATGATCACATTTCAAGAGAATAAGTTACATCATTTCCCTCCTAAGAGTGATTGTATCGTTTTATATCTGTGATGCATGCATCATTACAGAAGGAACATAGCTAAGCATGAAATACCAAGCGTAATGAGTATTTGCTAAAGGCGTTTAAGCAGTTAAATAATGCCTAGAGGACAATGAATAACCAGAACATTAAAAGTGACAAAACTAATCCGAGCAGCCAAAGGTAAAGAGTATTGGTAAAATGTCTGAAGTAAAAATAAACACAAATGAAGAACAAAGAAATATACAGTTAGAATACTTGCGCCAACGACAATTACAACAAGGCAAAAGCAAAAGTGAAGAGCAGAGAAGTACCCGGTTTGAACAGAAGCGGCAGCAAAAGTAAAGCAAGTCAAAAATAAAAGTGAAGTACAAAGAAATATGCGGTTACAAGACGTGAAACAACGAGGACCAGAACGATTAGAAATGAAAGTGAAGAACAAAGAAATATGCGGTTAAAATAATTTTAACAGCGAGAACAAAGAAATGTGTGGTTAGTAGATACTCGACATCAAGAATCAGAACGTGCTAAAAATGAAAGTGGCAAGTCGTTGGGACCCTTCATCGTTATATGTATATCCTGTGGAGCCCTCTGTTTTCCCGAAAAAAGAGAAGCAAACAAAGCTGATTCAGTTAGAGGTTGTCACTTACAACGAGAATCAAAATATACAAGCCTGCCGCGTGCCGAGTGCCTGTGCCTGGTCTCGAAATCTACACGGTTTTTTTTTCTTAAAACTGACATAATGATATTTCTGGCTGCAAAAACGATCTATATAGATCACAACTTTAACGGAGAATTCATATTTTTCCCAGGGTGGTTGTATCGAATTTATGGTGGCGCTATGACATCAAGAAGAGGCTCATATTGTTTGCGGTTAGAAGACAAGCGACAATGAGAAGCAATACATGCAAGTCTGCTGCGTAGCCATGCTAGAGCCCGGACCATGACATCAAGAAGAAGCTCACATTTTCTGCAGTTAGAAGACAAGTGACAATGAGAATCCATATGTGTAAGCTTGCTACTTAGCCGTACCAGGGCCTGGCGGCTTAGCCACCGTGTTCTCTGTACTATAAATAATGTATACTTTATCTGCGAAATAATCTCCAAGCCAAGATTAGAATATACGAAGCTACAGTGATGACAGTGGTCAAATTTGGTTCTGAAGTGTGGGTGCTCCGAAAAACGAATGAGGATTTGCTAGATGTTTTCTTGAGAAATTGTCTATGGGTTGTTTTAGGTACCCGACTGAATGACCTTGTTTCAAGCATTAAGCTTTACGAAAAATGTGGTTCAATTCTGCTTTCTAGAGCTATAACAAGAGAATGGATAAGATGGCTGGGACACGTTTTACAGATGAAGGATGACAGATTGTGAAAGATTTTACTTGTCGGCCAACTTTCTAGGGCCAAACGAAAAGGAGGTTGTCCCCAAGTGTCGTAAGGAAAGATTTAAGAGAGATGGGAACTTCTTGGGAGGTTATTAAGAGGGATACTTTGAATAGACTGGGAAGGAGGAGGAGCGTGCGTAGCTGTGCTGGCCTAAGGTGGCTTGGTGACGTAGTGAGTTGTTAGTAATAGTAGAAGTAGTATATATAGCATTGGGAGCTCGGGCTTCCCCTGGGCCCCACTGCTTGACACGTGGATGACTTGTTTATATTTGATTATCTAATCATTATTTGCATAATCCAAGTAAATCTGCCTTAAATTCAATTCCTCCTTCCCTTTAATGCATTAAAGAATTATCCATTTTCTAGGATTTGCTTTCTTGAACTCGTTGTGATTGTCACTGTTACTTCTCTTCTAACCCCAGATGTCAGTTACGATTAGATATCAGTTACTTGTCGCTTTTTTTCTAACCTTAGTTTCTGTTTCCACTATTTTCATTTGGGATTCGTAGTGATGCTTGTTATCGCATGTCTTCTTGCCACCTATCTCCTTCGCGCTTCATTTTCGTGCATTACTACACCAGATACTTTTCTTTTTGCTTTCGTTGTTTCGATTCATTCAAAATCGTTTTGGAGAAAAAAATATGCATCCAAGCATAAAAAAAATACATAGTTGTTCGTTTAAAGGGAGTATCTATCTTCCCTATTCTTTAGTTTTAAGTCATGTGGTGTCGAATAAGCAATTTCAATTATTCTGGCGTGGATTCAATTCCTCCTTCCTGTTAATGCGTCAAAGAATCATCCATTTTATAGCATTTGTTTTTTTTTACTCTTTGTGATTTTCACTGTTGCTTTTCTTCTAATCGCAGATTTCATTTACGATTCGATTTATATGTGGTGATACTGGTTGTCACATATCTTCTATCCGCAGATTTCGTTTGCGCTTCATTTTCCGATGTCATTGTCTTTACAAATTTAAATAGATTCAACAATTTGCTAAAGGGAAGGCTGTAATCTCAGATGCTGTCAGTGGGTCAGCTACATCAGTGAGTTGTATGAATGTGGCTTTTGCGTATTCTCTAGAAAGCAGCAACTCTAAATTTCCTCATGAGGCATGATCATACATCAAAGAAAAGGACGCTGCTTTTCTACCTTCACACAATTTTTCTTATATTTGGTTTCCATTCATTTCCACTATCATATTCATTGTAATCCACCCTTAGCTTTTACGCCACAAGTTTAAATTTTGCATTTACAATGCTTCAAAACTGAAAAAGTGTCCTCTTTAAACTGTCCTCGAAAACACAGGCCTTAAATGTCAACACCATCATTTTCGTCCTATTTTGTATCCTCGCCGCCCTGACACCGTCTGGTCCAGCAGCCTCCTTTTCTTTGATGTATGGTCATGAATCATGAAGAAATTTAGTGTAACTGGTCATTTGAGAAGCCACATTCACGCAACTGATTGGTATAGCTGATCCATTGACAGCACCTGAAATTAAAGGCTTCTCTTCCGCCTCACGTTGCTCTGTTTATATTTTCAGAGAGGGGGGATACACTAGAAAAATGTTGTTCCTAATACTTATTTTGACAATATATGACGAGAAAACGCTATGAAAACTTTATCATAGTTCTCCATAGTCTGGGATATTTTTTGGGATTTTTGCCTGCAACCAAAATATTTGGTACCTTCTTTTAAGTTTCACCTTCAGCTCCTCATTAGTGTTAGGCTCGAGTACCTCCTCCTGTAGTATTACATTCTCCACTACTGTGTCATCAGATTTATTTATGATACATAGTGTCAGAATGTGTTTCTATTGTCAGAATAACTTAAAATCTGATTTGAAGTCATCTTGAATGGTAATTAAATTTGATCACTTGTCTGAATATCTACTTCAAGGCATTTCACCTGTTGAAAGTTTGAAAATCGGGAAAATTCGTGCCGACTAATATTTAGCTTCTTAAACTTCAATTTCCCAGGAAAAGCTAAAATTACATCTTTTTTTTTAAATTGCACCTTTTCACAACTATCGTACTTCAGTATGCAAGGGCAATCGTTAGAAGGCCTCATCATTTTCATTGCACAATTGTGCAAATAAGGGCATATTCAATGCACTGCTTCGTATTCATGACTGCAATAATCACAAGTTGAAGCGATTGGTGCAAACTATCACTCAGATCTTTTGCTACAGGTCTTGTCGGTGCGATAACACAGTGAATTAATTACGTTTACCTTTTTTTACGTAATAGTCGCTGAGCATCTAAATTTTTGAAGAAAAACATCTGTTTTGGGAGAAGTGACTTAAACCCATTGTAGTCTTGCTTAAAAACAGTTAACTTACTCTCTAGTCACTTGAGCCTTGTCATAGTGTTTATCGTTTTGTTATTATCGGAGTAGTAACCGTAGTGATAAACACATGTGTGGTGTTATAATTGCAGCATTCCAGTATTAACTCTCAGCAGCTCTTGACAGTTTCAGGAAATTACAACTTACTTTGCTAATTGTAAAAAAAAAAACCTGGAAAAATGAAAAATAGCTTGACTGAGTTAATTTTTACATAGTCTTTCGTTGATAAGTTAATTGGATTTACTTGACCATTTTCATAGGTTTAGTAATTGTATTTTTTTTTTTTTTTTTTTTTTTTTAAGTATTATATTTGAAATCTCCTGGTGGTTTTACTTGTTTTTTTATGTTTTCAGTTCTTATTTTCACTGTTGTACTTTTTAATTACTACTATTGTTGATATAATACTCATGATAACTATAATGCTTGAAGGACTGAATTCGGATTCTATATATTTTCTATATTTTCTACAGAACACACAATTTATTGTAGTATAGTAGAACCTTTTTAGGGATTACATCCTGCTATTTGCCTTGAGTAATTTCTCTGTGCTTAAATTTTGAATTTATGCATTTTCTGCATTTAAAAATAGCTTTTTTTTATTGACTCTAGCTTTTACAAGGTCTGGTTATTAAATTGGATTGCTTGTTTTTGTTGCTGGAAGAAATATAAATTGTACTTGTCTTGAAAATTTTTAAGAGAGCTCTGAAATCGAAATATTTGTAATTCTTACTTCTTTTAATTGGAGGAATGAAATGTAAAAAGGTAAAATAGTAGAATTTTTAGCCCTTCTAACCGAGTGGTTAGCAAACCCGACTTGAAATCCTTTGTCCGTGAGCACAGGGGCTCGAAATACTGGTGTTGCTGGCTATTTGGTTTAGAACGGGAGTCAGTGGCGTGATTCTGTATCCTTAGGCAGAGTCGACCCGGCTCTAAATGGGTACCTGGAGAAATTTGGGGAAAGTAAACAAGAAGGGTGTGCGAAAGTAAAGGATGGCTGGCCCTGAACTCCCCATTGTACTTTCTGGCTGAAGTGCCGTGCAACGGAGACCAGCACCGCCAGCAGGAACTATAAAGTCCAATGCCGTACTTTTTACTTTTACGTTTTGTTTTCTTTGCGACGCCATTGAAGGGAAATCAATTGTAAAATGAACGTAAACAACTTTTTTTCTGATTATTGTAATGAAGAGGAAGTTGTAGAGTTTAAATTAAACTTTAAGTTCCCTATTTTGTCGGATTATTGCAATTTTCGGGCAGTTTAAGGTCTAATTTTGTATTATTTGGATTAGAAGAATATTTGGTAAAAGTTAAGATTGATGTCTCGTCCTTATTTTATCTATGGTTCGGTCATGGTAGAAGCTGAATAGGAATTGAGGTCCCTAGGAACTCTTGTAGAGAAAGAATTTCGTAAAGAACTAATTCCTAATTTGGTTTACGAATCTTCTAAAAGCATGGAAAAAAAAAATATAAAATACGAACGCCGATCAATGAACTGTGTGCCATCTTAGATTTTTTCGACGAGCCGGTGGCGTGCTGCCGCCCAGTATAATTGCGTCCTCCGCCTCCGAATTTTATTTCGGCGGGCTTCAGGTACCACTTCCCACGATACTTCGGGCTGCCTAAATATTGCATGCTAGTGTCGCCAACATTAACATGGAAGGATGTTTTTTTTTTTTTTTTTTTTGCCTGCCGATCCAAACTTAGTGCCCAGATTTCTCTAACCTATCGCTAGCTCAATACAAAATTAGGATGCGTATTGCTGTATATTAGGGTTAGTTTACTTTCATTTCTCTTAACAATTAAAGATGGGAGAAGTGAGGGAGGAAATGTTTATTAATCTAAAATCTGAGTCGTATTAAGGAGCCTTAGTGTCACAAATGCCACGAGAAAATGTGCAGATCAGGCACAAAAATGTCTGTCAACTGACTCGTTGGTTGACTGCTATAATGATTTGTCCCTAATTCCTGAACTCTTGCTGAAGCCAACGGTAAATTCAATGAAACTCTTAAAATTCTGAGAAACATTGGATTTTGTAAAATCCTGAAGGAAATTCTGTCAAAGTAAAACCAGATTTACTCGTCAAATTAAAACAAAAGAAAAAACAGAATTCTTTGATTTTGGGAAAAATCTTATAAAATGGAATCACTTGCAATAAGAGTGGCGGTAGCTTCGAGTGTGCAATAACCAAGGGAGAAACTACTTCTGGCTAATTGTGTGAGATTGATCTTAGAAGTATATGGAACCTAGATGTAACAGAAAACAAAGACTTATAAAGCAGACATTTTATGGCTGCAAGACACTTTAAATTAGTTGCAATGTTAACTGCTGCAAAAACTAGTTAACTGCTGCAAGGATGAGAATAAGGTAAAATATTTTGTATCCGTATTTCCGGGTGGGTGGCAAATTGGGTAGTTAGACTCCTGTGCGTGGTTGATATGCATATTCAATAAATATGGATATTCATGAATATGCGTTGCATATGCATGTTGAATATTTTCCACGATGCCTAAATGCTTACCCCTTTTACCTGTTTGTTTTCTCTCCTAAATGTGCATCATTCATTATTCACCGGCTTGCCTGTTCCGATTTTTTTGCATATTCTGTAAAAAAAGAATTTCAGCTTTTTTCTTCTCCGTCTTCTGGATTAGTATAAATGTTATAAAGATTTTGTATGGACAGTGTGATTTGTTTTTTGGTGGTTGAAAAACTTTTAATAGATACCAGAAAAGAGACTTTTATTGTTTACTTTCTAACAAAATGTGATACTTGAGAAAAAGTGTAATTTATGACAAGTGAGACTCCTTCCCTCCCCCGTCCCAAGGATGAAAAAAAAGTTCAAATTTCTTAGAGAAAGGTTTTTATTGCAAAAGAATTTTTTTTCGTACTTTTTCTTTATGATTGTGTTGCACATTTACTCAGATGAAAATATAGCAGTGAAGCTATTCTTCCCTATTGATAATTGTTTTTGTCCTTGCTATTTTTGTTTTGTTTTTTACATTTTATTTCGTTTTTTAGACTATAATCCATTGATGGGATATGATGGTTCGAGTGGCTTTAGATCAAGCCGGAGAGGGCCTTCAGCTGGAGGATGAGGTTAAAATAATGACAGCCGACGATATAGCAGCTTTTGCTGTCTGTTTATAACATGGTTTTGAAGTCTATTAAAAGCTGCTGCTCTTCCAATATCTGCTGTTGTCATTTTGTTCTGCTGTCCAGTGTTGGTGGCTTAAATGCTAAATGACGGAAGTGGCAAAAACGTCTAAACGTGGCTGCTTTCTGAAGAATGACACTGGACTATGCAGTGATTCTCTATGCATATACCTCTCTCTCTCTCTCTCTCTCTCTCTCTCTCTCTCTCTCTCTCTCTCTCTCTCTCTCTCTCTCTCTCTCTCTCTCTCTCTCTCTCTCTCTCTCTCTCTCTCTCTTTCTCTCTCTCCTCTATTAATTATCTCTATCTTTTTAATACTACTATAGATTTTTCATCACCTAATTTGTTTGAAATTAATTAGCATTATATGACTATTTTTTAATTATGCTGTTTTGATATATCTTACTCTCTTTTTCTCAGCTTGTATATTCGACCCTTTTTTTCCTTCTATCTAGAAGCTATATGGCAAGGGGTTTCCGCCAAGTATGAATTCAAATATCATATCGTTCTCTGAGACCAAAATTTAGGCATTTGACATTTGTATCACTTTTGTTCGCTTTTAATCCATAAATATTTTAGATATACGGGAGAGATTCATCCACTTGACAAAATATCTGGGGAATTATCAGTTGTCATATTCCATTTCCCACAATTTTTTTTTTTTTTTTTGCTGTTACAACTGTTTCTCTTTCGGAGGAACATCTACTGTAATATGTTCAGTAAAATTTTCACTTTGGTAAAAAAAAAAATGTAAAAGTAGGTCTGGAGCGGTAGTCAAGCCGTCGGAACTGTTTTGTGACTGAAAAAGGAGAAGGCTCAGACCAGCCTAAAAACTGAATACGTGTACCCTTGTTATGCTTTCCTTATTGTCTTTTTTAGGTTTTCTCAGTAACAGTTACCCATGCCTTGTACGAATTATACGACCCCAGTATTGTGGAAAATTATGGAAAGTATGCGTGCATGTATTTTTGACGCTCCAGTAGCATCATATGAAAGAAATATCTTTCAAATCATCAAAGTAAAGAGCCACGTTAAAGTAAGATAAAAGAACATTTCACAGACATTAAAAGACCAAGACTTCTTGGACAAATCTTTTTTATTTGCCCAAGAAGGAAGAAGGAAAATGGACGTAAAGCAAAAATTAAAGGGGTTGGCTAACGCTCTGGAAATACTAGTGAGAATTCTCTTTGCAGATATTAACAAGAATATCTTAAGCCAATAGCGATGGAATGAATAACTGCACTGTGTTCATTGTAATTCCTTGAGAATGCAAGGACTTTTTTATTCGCATTTCCCTTAAGTTATACATACAGTGGGTAAAGAAAGCAGTTGACTATTTGTTTAGGCCCTAGCTTCTTTTGAACTGGTTAAATGTTTAGTTATCTAGAATTCTTTTCAGAAAAGTATTGGTTAAACCGGGCGGGAGGGGGGGGGGGGGTTAAGAAGGGTGGGAGCCCTATCTTTACATTTAACTCGCAGTATGCGCACACCACCCCAGCCGTTGATAATTTCTGAGAGGTCTGTTTTATTCTACAAAAAACGTGATTGCTGCATGTGTCTGATATAAGTCTACTTTAGATTTTGACCTATTGCTTGGAATTTTTAATATAAGTTAAAATCATGATTTTTGGATAGTTATTAGTTATTTATTATTTTCTTTTTTATTAGGGGATTTCACTCAAGTCTTGATTTTCCTCTTCTTGTCCACATTGCTGGCTGCGACTGCTTTTTATGTATCGTCGAGTGGGATGTCTGCTGTAACGTTGTGATTAACTACCCTTTCTTTTAATCTGTTTTTTTACTTATATCGTTTTGTTTGTTAAGTCTTTCTTTTTGATTGAATATCCACTTTTTTCTTTAAACTCTGTGTAACTCCTGTTAAACTCTCCGTAGCTTCTGTTAAACTCTCGTTATAGAATCTTTCACTATTTATGCTGCTTTTAAATGTTTGATCAAATTGTGAAAGTTTTAGTTGTATACAAATGAGTTTGCTCAGTGCCCTAAGGAGGGGAAAGGAGTAAATAATTACAAAAAAGTACCTTCTCATGTCTAATTTTCTGGTAAAAGATCAAGTTAATAATGAATATAACAATCTCTGGCAAAATAACTATTTCATGTGTCTAAAATTGTAAGAACAAAAAAAAATCTGCGCATTATTCTGTATCCCGTTTAATTTGACCAACAACCTTGACGAACAAGGATGTCAAGTGCTAGTCATTTTCATCCACAATGCTGATCAACAAAGTTTTTTTTGTTCGCTAATTAAAATTGATGATTAACAGTGTTGCCAGAACAGACTGTTGATAAAACAGTGTCGATCAACAAAACGCCATAAACTGCCTGTGTTGCAGGGTTGCCAACTGACACCTTCTCATTAGCTGGGAGGCAATGAAATAAAAGGACATATAATTGACACGTTTCGAGAACTCACGGCATAAAAGGGAAAGAAAGTGACACGTTTCGTAAATTTATGACATAAAACAAAACATTTCTCTACTGAAGATATATTGTGATTTAAAAAAAAATACAATGTCAATCCTCACCAAAGAAGTGCTGTATCTCGGTTTTTTTTTTTCTTCTGAGCCTTCAGGGTTTGCCAGATATCTCGTAAGGTATTTTCTTAAAAAAATGGAATCCAAAGAGAAATTTTTTCACAAAACGACCTCAGAGGATTTATTCCAAGAGAAAAAGAAACCAAGAGATCTCTTCGTTAGAGAAAAAAAGTCCTGGTGCTGTTTCTCTTTGAAGGAGCGCAAAGACTGTATCACACATCCAGTATTTTTGAGTTGAGTAGAGACCACATGGGTGCAGAATCTGAGATGACCAACTCTCAGATAAGGCTGGCTGCATAGTTTGCTAATGAAGACATACCTTTTCTGAAGGCAGCTAGTGTACTTTCAGTTCTCAAACCTTGTTCTCTTGATTCCCAAATTGTAAAGGCTATGAAAGATGAAAAGAACTGGAATCATCAAGTACGTTCTAGCTCTTCATAAAAGAGAAGAACTTCGTGACTTTCTAAGTGTCTCAAAATTCTCCCTTATTGTTGATGAACTACACTATACCACACTATAACTTACTATTGTTGAACTACAACAAAGTGTCTTATGTTGGATGGATAAATACTGGAACCACTACATCGACAAAGTTTGTGATGAATTTCTTGGTTTAGCTGAAACAGAGGACGCTTCGACCGGCTGGCTAAAAGCTATCAGCGATAGCTACCTTGGAAAACAAGGGATATTAAAAAAGAACATGATACCTGCTGCTTTTCACAACGCGTCAAAGAACAATGCTACTATTGAAGGTCTTGAAGAAGTACTTTTAAATCAAATACAAGACCTGTTTGCTTTGAGTTGTACCAGCCATTCAATAGCACCGTGTACAAGATCTAAAGTAAAAGCTCTACTTGACCTATCTCTTGGTCCTTTTATTCAGGGACTTGGTAATGTATGTGTCAGGAAGCAGCAAGACACAAAAAGAACTTTAGTAAATGTAAGAATTTGATGAACAGTGGTAACAATCTGTTAGCTTCTTTTATTACCTATTGTACGATGGTTTTCGGTGAAAAGAGCTGTCGATAAATTGCTGGAGAAAAGGCCGTCTCTCTGCTCTTTTATACCAACAATGTGTTAGATCTGTATGCTCCAAATACGCTGGTCGTGGGGAGATCTATAAAAATTTGAGAAACATACATAACCCCTAGTAAAAAGTTACCTGTGTTTCCAGAGTTTTCTGATACAGAAGGTCAACAGGATGGATATTGAGTTCCAGTCCCCTGATTCACGGATTTATGCGCTTCTTAGAAGTTCTTGCATATTTTTCTAGTCAGTAACTTAAACATTTCACAAAAGTTTCTGTGATGGAGAGGCAGTCCTCATTTTCGACTAAGCTGACCAAAGAAAATTTCAGCCCCACTGAAGAGTTAAACGTATGGTGAACCTGGAAAAATACAATTGGGAATTAGGTTTTTCTGAACCTGCTGGATTTAGGGAGAACTGTTTAGTGTATAGACCCCAACACCGTGCCTATTTATCGGTGCCTCGCTGTTGATAAATCTATATGGAGAAAAATTTTGGTGGTGCGCCAGCGTGCCGCCAAAACTGTCGGCAAGGCGACGTGCCCCCAGTCTTTCAATTTAACCTTATATATTTGCAATAATTTGTTGATTTCAGTGTGCTAATTTACTTTCTAAATGTTTTAATATGTTGATTTCTAAGCAGAAAATGGGAACAAGAGCTTACAGACAGAGTAGGCAGTGGCGTATTAAAGAAGGGCTTGAGTCCCCCAGAAATTTCTCAAGAGTTTCTTAAAGAGCTTATTCTCTTGCTTGTAGCAGTACTGTTAATTTCTTGCAGGATAGTCTGATAATTTATTTGAATTGGCACAGAGCATTAAAAAATTTTCCCTTTATAAATCTTATTTTGCTTTTGTATATGTATTAAGATTATTCATTTTTAAGATCTATCTCACGTCATAAGCCGTAATTTGTCAATCCCTCGGTCATTCAATCCATGGGGTCCAGTTTCCAGTGTATTTCCATGTAAAATATTTGTTTGTTTTTTTCAATTATATTGTTGGGATTGAGGATAATCAATTTTCGTCTGTCAAGTGACTCAGTATGCCACGAAGCGGTAAAAATATTTGTAATTTCTCTAAATTACAAAGTATTCTTTTCCATAAAATTCTTCTACCTTCATTAAAACCTCACAATGTCATGTGATAGCAGAAGATCTGAGTTGATTGGATCAATGGTAGCATTAGAAAAGCCACAACAGTTTTGATCTGTTTCAAATTTTGTATGCTGAAAACCGGGGGGATAATACCTTCAATTGTTTTTTTTTTTTTTTTTTTTTTTTTTTTAGACGCAGATGAAAAATTTAGCTCAGATCTGTGATTCTATGTTAAGAATATTTCCAAGAAGCTGTGAGTTAAAAGTAATTTTTAAACTTTTGCAACAAAGATATATATTGTTTATTTCATTTAATGCTTACTATTCAAGTTTGGGGATGCTAGCCTTCCCCCTTCACTGTGACACCCCTGCCTACTAGAAAGGGGATAAAAAGCAGCATCTGCTTGCTTTCACCTGCCTTACGGCTTTCATTATATAAACTTTTTCCTTGTTAAGGCCTCCAAACTGGGTCTACTTTAAATGCTATAAGGTATTTAAAACGCGTAGTTGTTTATTGTTTTTCTTGCGGTCTTTGAATTCATCTGTGCTCTGCTGCACATGAAGAACAAAACATGCTTCACTATTGTGACAAACAGTGGGTTAAAAGGCATGATAGTGTGCCTATTTGGTTTCAGTGATTGCAACGACAGGTATTTTGAAACCCCAGACATAACAAAAAGAAAAACTACCGCTTTTTAAAAAAGTATGAGATTAAAAAGCTGAAAATAGATTTCTAATGCCACAGATCTTTCAGCATTGTTGCTTGTGTCGAGGTTTCCTCGAATTATCATGTCTTATTGTGAAGCACGTGCCATCAGAGTTTTGCAGGGCTTTAACGGACTTATTTGCTTGTTCAGATTATGAACGATACATCACTGGAGATTTATTGAACAGATTTGAAACCCTTTCTAAAGATTCACCATCAGTCGGCAGCATGCTAAATTTTTTGGTGGCACACCATGACACACCGTAGCACGCCACATGACATGAATAGTTTTTCCTACAAATCAGCTATTTGCCGCTGAAAAAACGGTGTGGTGTCCGGGTATTTTAGGATACATTCTTTAACTCACTACTCTAATCAAAAGTAGAACTGACCACGAAGACGACACCTTATAAGCACTGTCACTTTTGGATCCTAATATTGTCTTTGACGGAGAACACGATAGCACTGTGTTTTTGAACAGTCAATTTTCCAGCCTGTATGGGGAGAGTGAACTTGAGCAAAAGAAAGCACAGATTGATCTTAACAAACTGTAAAATTCTGTGTTAAAATGAAAAAAAAGCAAAGAAAAACGCATACCACTGCAGAAGCAAATTCCTAAGTTTTCTTGGCTGTCTTAAGAAAAATTCAGGACATTAAGATAAAGAAAAGCACAAAACTATTTCTGATTTTATGCTCGCCTGTCACCCTCATCAGCAGGTGCAGAGTAGCAGTTATTGCTACTGAGTAACCTCAGGGCCAAATTATAAATCCGCTTTCTGATGCAAACAACTAGCTGTTAAATATATTTTGCGCAATTTAACCGGCATTCTGGGATATCATCGGACTTCTAGATTGTACCTCCTGATATGCACAAGAAGTACCCTTATTGACAATAACCTAGCAAAGGAAGTGAAAATACTGACACTTATACCAAAAACTCCGGTCAAGAGTAATTCTCATTTAAAGATCAAGCCTCAGGCTCCCAAAAATAGTCTTTAACTGTTTAAGTATTTTTACAAGTTTTGTGTTTTCGCACTTAGTTATTTTATATTGATGTTGCATCTGAACTTTTTATTTTCATGATATTTGATGTTGGCTCATCGCTTTGAAAGAGTTTTGCGATGCGTCTTTTGGTCAACAATGCAAGTGACAAAAGAAATTAACTTCCAGTTTTTGAGATTTCAAATAGGACGTATTTTTGGACGTTTGAGGACTCATTCGAATACCCGAAAGTCGGCTACTAGGCACTAGTCCCTGATATTCTGCCCAAATTTCAAATTATTAAACGTTGTAATAACGCTCTGTAATTATTTATTCAGCAACATTAAAAAGTAGAAAAGTCATGGACAATAAACGTGTTTCTATAAACTTGAACAGTATAGGCAAATGACACTAATAATATCTTATAAAATCATAGGTAGGCTAGGGTAATACCCCAGTGGTTGATCCCAGACAAAAATTTTGATTAAAATATACATTTTGGTAAATATTTGTGGTTAGCCACATCTGAAGGAAGCATGCTCAATAAATAAAGGTTGTACCATTAGGTTATATTCCTTATTTGTGCAATTTCTATACACTATGGTGTCTTTTTGGACAATGCATCCCAACCCTCCCACCTCATGGTCATAGATCTATGCCAAGTAATATCCTGTGTAAAACACTAGAAAAATGAGTTTTTCACTGTATAAAATGCAACACATTTGTGTTAATCAGATTAAGGAATATCCCCAGTGCTTTGAGAGTGAGTACCCTAAACTTGGACAAATATTATGATTAAAAATATATCCTTCCAAAGCATAAACAGCCAATTACATGTAAAGGAATAGAATAATGGTTCTTCAATAAGAAATATTGTAGATTTAAAAGAGAGATACATTAAGCCTAAAATATTAATTTTTAAGGCTATAGTTTTGTATATTGTATACAAAATAGAGTGTACCATAGGCTTGTCTCATTACAAGTTAATGGTTAACAAAACAATAAGCAACAATACACAAAAGATAGTAAAAGAACTGAGCCCACTGGGTATTGATTAGTACCACAATTAACTAGTAAACTCCTTAGGCTGAACAAAAATAGTAACACACTAAAATGTACAAGGAGACAAATTAATTAAGCTCTTTTTAGGCATTGAGTAAAACAAATCACACAAAAATGCCATAAATATTATGGTTCTATATACTGCCTTTCATAAAATGAGGTTCCAAGCAAAGCTGGTTTAAAAGTTGTAACATTGTCCCCCCCCCCTCTCATGAGACCATAAGAAGGGAGGGGTTAGGAATAAATTGTCAAATAAGTGAACAAGGTAAAATTCTAGTTAATTGACTTCTTGCTATCTCAGAAAGGGTTTAGGTTAGGAAAATGAAACTTTCAGGGATGAATCTACAGACTAAAGTATGTCCTGGGAAGGTATTTTGAAGCAACTACCTCCACTCCTTCTCCCTCTAAAGGGCCCTGACCTTTGATGACCTTTAAAAATATGTGTGTTATAAAAGTGAAACCTTGCAAAATAGATCTTCTGCTTAATTGAAGTACAACGAAATTGTTTTCAGCTTCATAACTTTGCTCAATTCCATTTTATAAGGTTTTAAAGATATGCAAATACATTTCCTAAATTTTGAAAAAAAAAAAATATTGATATGGCTCAAAACTCTACTCAAATAACAGGAATTGCATTTTCAGAACTAAAGGTGGAGAAAAAGCAACTAGTAACTGAACATTAATGTAAAATGTTGTTTTGTAAAAAATTTCAATAGGTATAGACCTGTCATGTAGGCAAGTTTCAGGGCCCTCTAGAGGGAGAAGGAGTGGAGTTGGGTTCTTTAAAATACCTTCCCGGGACATATTTTAGCCTGTAGACCCATCCCTGAAAGTTTCATTTTCCTAACCTAAACCCTTTCCAAGATAGCAAGAAGTCAATTAACTAGAATTTTACTGTGAACAAAACTAAAAATGAACATGAAATTAGCAATCTTAAAAGTGTCTCTCTTTTTGTTATTGCATGTCTCCATCAAGAGAACCACTATTTTCAGCCTCTACCCAAGGGGGAATGTTTGATTCTGAGTTTCCTGAAAAATGTCTTGTGTATAAGGGCGGAACTTAAGGTAATTTTGAGGAATATGTTTAAATAAATCAAAAGATTCTATGTGCATCCATTTTTTTCAAAAAGGCATAGTTACAAGATCTTAAGAATTGCTAAGGGTATTCAGTTTAGACTTTTAGGGCATGGTAAGGAGGGTGTTGAAAAGTGGTTGGAAGGCAACCAGTCCCCCTTGCATGCCCTTTTTAGATACAATGTCCCAAAAGACATACTAAAAATTTTGGAGTAGCCATCCTGTTCAATATAGTCAGAAAGTCAAATAACTATGCTTCCAGGGGTTACAAAGACCCCCACAGCCCCTGGGTCAAGTCTTGCACATTATATAAGTTACTTGTTGTTTATACATAAGGCTGGTTATTGTGTAAAGGGGATATGTTTGATCCTGAGTCCCCAAAAAGGCTAAGGGTTGTAAGGTGATACCTTTCAGAACTGTTGAGAGGGGTGGCAGAAAAATCAGAATAAACTATATTCTGGAGGGCTGTCAAAAGGTACAATACCAATATCTAAGGAATATCTAGGCTATTTAGTTGGAACTTTAAAATCATATTGAGAAAGAGGTAGAAAAAGTGATGTAGGGCAACCAGCCCCTCCTCTTGTCCCTTTAGATGCTCCCCTTTATGCTGATGGAAATCTCAAAAACTCTCAAGGCCTAATAGCTACCCCCCCCCAGGATTCCATGCCTCTACAGTCCCTAGGGCAGCAAGTTTAAATTAACTAGTTTGTTCATGTTTAACATGCAGGATTTGTCATTGGAAAAGGAGAGAGGGTTTGATCCTGAGTGTGTTGAAAAGACTAAGGGGATGTCAGGGGAACTAAGGGGAAAGACTCAGGGCATGTTGACAGCAGTGTTGAAATAAATTAAATGCCCCTAATTAAAACTATTAAATTGAAATTAGATGTTTAATTCTTACCTCAGAGACATGAAATACAAGGGGAATATTCATTTTAATAACCAAAAACAAAACTCTGACAATCAAAAACAAACAGAAATTAATAAAAAAGAACTTACTGATAAAAAGTTTTGAAAGAAAAGTAAAGGGAAATATTAAACTTAAAACCTGCAGAAATAAACTCATATAATAATTCAACTCAAAATAACCAGAAACCACTATTAAAGACTAAATGAAATTAAAAAAAAACATGAGATAACAAGTAGACCTACCAACATAGATGAATGAATAAATCTTAAAATGAGTAAAAATGAAATTGAATGTTCAAGTCAAACTGTAACAAGCAAAAATTACTACAAGCAAGAATTTGGCTTCTGCCCTTTTCTCCCTTTCCTTGTTAAAGTCTAGAGCTTCTTGCCTCATTTGTGATTTACTGAAAATGAAATATATCACAAATATTTTCTTTTATATTTACTACACTGAAAAAGAAAAACAGAAATTACAGTGCAATAAAACTTTGAATTGCTGAGTTTCTAGGAATTAATATCTTTATATATTCAGTTTATTTGTTAGTTCATTCCAGTCACCTTGATTATTATAGTAATATTTATTTGTTCATGTTTATATATTATATTTTTAATATTTATGTGTTTTGAAAAATAAAAGCATTGTGTTCAAGATAAATATAGTTTCAATAAAACTCAAATGACTTAACAAGCTCTTGACTTTACAGTTAGGGGAGGGGGAAAAGGGCAGTAGCCAAATTCTTTTTTTTTTGTAATTTTTGTTCATTTCAAGTTTGACTTGAATGTTCAGTTAAATTTTTATTTGTTTTAAGATTTATTTATTCATCTATGTTGGTAGATCTACTTGTTATCTCTATGTTTTCTTGTTTATTTTAATTCCTCTTTGTTTTCAATTTCATTTACTCTTTGATGGTAATTTATGGTTGTTTTGAGTTGGAATTATTGTAACAATTAACTTTGGCTGATCCTAAGTTTAATATGATTCTTTAGTTTCCCTTGAAAATCTTCTTTTTCAGAAAGTTACTTTTTAAGTATTCCCAAAAAATAATTAAGAACCTTAATCTTACAGCTGCTATTGCCTGATTATAGTTTGATCAGTTTATTTCAGAATTTTCTGAACAGATCCTTAAGTTAGAGATTTACTATAGCTATGAGCAGTGATCAACTGTTTGGATTTTATCAGATTCTAAGTGTTGCAAATGCTCATGTATTTTTTCGTCTATTCTAGAGTTTAAAAACTGGTAAACCACTAAATGTTTATGCCATAGATATATCCAAGGTGTTACAGATCTCATACTTATGTGATCATGGTGATCAACAGTTTGGATTTTGTCAGATTCTGAGTGTTCCAAATGCTCTTTTTTGTCTATTCTAGAGTTTGAAAAAACTGGATAAACCACTAAATGTATTTGCTATAGATATATCCAAGGTGAATAACTTGTTCCTTCACTTGCATCCTATATTGACTCTTCTTCAGTACAAAATAAATTCTTTCATATGCACCTCTCTATGGGAGCAGTGCTAGAGAGCATCCATTCATGCATGAGCAGAGATTTTCCATTGCAGTGAAATATCTTAGTACCTTGGAGTTAAACAGGGCTGTGTATGAAATTTTGCAATTTTCAACGATGCAATCTGATCTGCCATGCGGTAATAGTTGCTATTGACAGCCTTTATACTTATTTGATTGATATTGGGCAATTAATCACTCTTCGAAAAAATAAGCATTTTGTTTTGGTTGCTATTAGCCACCAGACTCCAATATCCATGTTGGTTCTGCCACTATTTTTATTTCTTTGTTGATTGAGTACCTTGGGATCTCATGTGATTTATCAATTCATGCAACACAATTAATAACTATCAATGTATTCAAGGAGAAACTGATAAAGTCATAGAGAGTTCTCCCAAGTAAAGGGTTACTTTGATAAAAAAAAATGCTCTTTTGATTTTTTTTTAATGTCTTCTTTGTATTCTAGTTTAGACCCAAAATACAAATATATATAGCTAGGTGCTATGGTGTTTATGATTGATTAAAGAGCAAAGTTTTTTTTTTCTAGTGGATGAAATAGAGTGAAGTCAATACTAAGAATGAACAACAATTATAGCTTTGCAGTTAATAATAATATATATATATATATATATATATATATATATATATATATATATATATATATATATATATATATATATATATATATATATATATATATATATATATATATATATATATATATGTAAAACAGGTTTAAAATCTCTCTTTGATGTTTTGATGTTACACTACCTTATTAGCCCTGGTTGAAAAAGAAGTAGGATCAGTGCTACCTGGAAAACTTAAGTCCAATGTATGTGTTATGTCAGGACAATGAAGTTCCCTACTGCTGCTAATTTTCTGTTATTCAGTGAGGTTTTTTTTTTTCAAATTTTTCAAAACATATTTTTCTTTCTTTCAGGAATAGAAAAAGACATTTAGTTTTTGATGTTTAGCATTCATATTTTTGAATAATGGTTGATGAAGCAACAAAGTCAACACTTAGTAAAATCCCTTTGCTGAGAACTAAAGCAGGACCAAGGGATGCTCAGCAGTGGCCAAGCAGACTAAAAGAAGAATATCTAGCCCTTATAAAAGTAAGCTCTGAATAGATGGATCACATATAAAGTGCATTCAACTTTTAAGATCCTAAGCTTATTAACCTTGGAACTAGTATCACTTCTCAATAAAATCACCCTGTTAGTCCATAATTTCCACTGATTGTTTGTCCAGCCAGAGGTTCTCAGGAACATTAGCACCCCTGTAACAGAATCATAAATGGTTACGTAAAAAATGCCTTTAACTTAACCTATGAGGCTACTGAATATCTACTTTTAAATTACCCCTTCTTCTCTTTTTTATTGTAAGAAATGAGCACTTCCAATTTCCTAGTATTCCTACTCACACTGATTCTGTTCTATTGCCCTTAGGGAAGAAACGAACAAATAAGCATGCAGAAATAGATAGCAAATAGATCGAACCAATAGGTGGCTCAAGCTATGGCTGCATAGTTGTCATGTATACTATAGTTGGTAACTAATGCAACCAAGATTGTAGCACTTTTAGAAAGTTTTTCCCCCCTTTTTCAGAAATATGCTAATGCTCTCTGTTAGAAAACTCTTGCTTCAATAAATATTACATACTCGAGATCAGAATGAAAATCATATTATTTTAATGTAGGCTTATGTACTTTTTGAATTTCTTTAGCTATTTTCTAGAGTTGACTGCAGATGAAGACTGCTGAAAAGCAATAGTATATCCTAATTGTTGGCCAGGGCTACGCCCAGTTCTTCTGGTTATATGTAGGCCTACTACTAAAGTAGCTAGCACATTAAAATATATAACTCTGATGAATATCCAGGTTGCAGTAGTAGCTAGCAACCTAGTAAGAGGTGGTCACATTCAGTACTAAGAAATATAATAACCCATAACTTCTAAAAATAGAGTCAGATCAAAACAAGAAGTACTCTCTTAGAACCGCCTTGTCTGAAACCCCTATGTAGGAAATTTGGAAACCTTATCTATTTATAGCTAGATAATATCTTGGATAGATTCATGTTGTTAAGTTTAAAGTATTCGTCTTTGTTGATTCTTGCTTTGTTCTTCCTATAAAGATAGCTCAGGTCATTCTTCCTTTTATTTTTTCTCCCTTAGAAAAATGTGTTAATCTATCTCTTAAGAGTGGTATTTTCTCAAGCTCTCATTTGTGCACTACAGTTATGGCTTTATATAAGGCTGACCACTGAATGATTCAACAAGCTGCTGGCCAATATTACTGTTGTCTATTTTTTTTTTAGCAAACTTTAGAAACGGCAATGTTTTCTCTTCTTATGCATTTCCAGATTATAATCTTTCTATGACTTTCAGTTTGATTTTCGGGAAATCATTCAGCACAGGATCCATGTGCAGCCCTTTGAATTTTCTGCATTTATTGTTAGACTCTAGATTGATTGTTTCTAAAATATGTCTGGGTCTTCCTAAGGCTTTTGATTACTTTGGCCAAATGATTCCAATTACATGGATGTCAACTTTTCTTAAGATTGCTTTGAAATATTAATGATAAAGCAAGAACCCTGTCATTCATTGCTGGTCCAGATTGATTCCTTTGTTCCTACTTCTGCGTCTTATTAAAGATTAGATTTTTTTGCCCACATGATTCCAATAACATGGATGTCTTCTTTCCTAGTGCTACTTTGAGAGATTAATGATACCGCAGTAAATTCTGTCCAAAATATCACTTCATTTGTGAGTTAACCTGTTACTTGATGTAAATTTACTTTGTATTAATGTCTGTCTTATACTTTTTTCAGTTGTAGGTCGATCTTCTCAAGACTTTTTGTCTTTGATCGGCTTCGATTTTCTGATTTATCTCAATTCATCTATGGATCAGAGTTTAATTCTTTGAGCGTTCGTCATATTGTTTGGAACACCATATCTCAGTCTGGTTGCAAATGCCACTTGTTTGGTACACTAAGAAAATCCAGCGAAACACTTTGAGTTCAGTTTAAATTTTCTTTCCCTTTTTCGCTTTTTTTCCTCTTTATTTTCCCTGGTAAATGTTTTCGTAGTTTCTTGTTGTAGACTTACTCATTTGATAACGGTAAAGTCTGCTGTAAAAATAAAACTATGAAGAATTGGTTGGTGTGCCTGTTGGTCTAGGGTTCTTAGCCTTGTCTAGTTACCTGGGAATCTTGGGCTCAACTCACATGCCAGTAGTGATATTTTTTCAAGTAACTATCTTCGTTTAAAACTGTGTCCCCCAAATCAAAAAGAAGTTGAAACCGATGCTTGAGCCTTCCTATTCGCCTACCCTTAAGTTGAAACGAGAAATAATTGGAAAATGAATTGATCTGTTGGTCAGTAATGTAATTATTATTCGTAACTTCAGCGACAGTAGAGCTATTCTGAACACCAATGAAGAGCCAGGTGAAATCCTCAATTTTGAATTTTAGTAATTTCCTTTAAACAGTTTCTAACAATAATTTGTACTTTTGCTTATAAAATGGCTAAGGCTGAGAGACTAAAACTATCACTACTCGTCCAAGGGGGATTCATTTCCGGGACCTTAGGAGAGCCATCCGACCTCAATTCACGCTGTGCAGAATGTTTCAACTCGTTTCTGATTTGCACCTCTGCCATATAGATGGCAGAGGGAATTAGGAAGGGTGGCAAAAAGTAAATTAAAAATGTTTTTAGCAACTTTATTCCTACATTGAAGAAAGACAATGCATGGTGAACTTCTTATGATTCATAATATCGCTTGAGATTTAAAGCAGTTAGTTATTGTTTCTGTGACAGATAAATAAAGTCAAATCGGCAATGGTAGTTGAATTACTGCTGAATTTGGATCATTGGTGGAACCTGATTTGGGGAAGTGACGGGTTGTCTAGACTTTTGAGGATGTTCAACCTTTCTTTCTTTTGCTCAAAGAATCGTTAACTAGCATTTTGATTACTTTGCTTTCTTTCTTATTGACTGATTCGTGTAATGGCAACCGAAAACTGGACCCAAAACGGGGAGGGGATTGTTGTCCCTCTTTCACCCCTTCGACAATGGAGGGTGTTCCCCAGCAACGAGTAAAGCTCTTTTTGATTGTGCATTTTATGGTTCTGTCTTATTTTATGCTTTTTATCTTGCGTAGGCATCTTGATCCCCTGTGACATTCCGTAGTCTTAAGATAATGTTGAAAGAAAAGAAAATGACCAACTACTACTACTATTAACAACTCACCACAGCATCAAGCCATCTGAGGTCAACATAGCTACACACGCTCCTCCTCATTACCAATCTATCCAAAGCCTCTCTCTTTACATCCTCCCAAGATGTTCCCATTTCCTTTAAATCAATGTTTATGATATCCTCCACCCCAACCGCGGACGACCTTTCTGTCATTACAGCCCTAGAAAGAGGGATTGAACCACGCTTTTGGTACAGCCTACTGTTTGAAGTAGGGTCAGTCAGCCGGGCACCCAGAACAATTCTTAGGCATTTTCTTTTGAAAACATCTAGCAAATCTTCATCCGCTTTTCGGAGTGACCATGCTTCAGAGCCATATTTGACCACTGCCATCACTGTAGCTTCCAAAATTCTAATCTTGGTTAGTAGACTTATCATCCTGTTCTTCCAAACTGTGAAAAAACACCTTGAGTCTTGGCTACTTTTAACATCTTCACTGGTCCCACTGTCTTTACTAATAATACTACTAAGCTAAGTGAAGCTGTCCACCTGATCAATCCTTTCGTTACCTAACGTCACCTTGTCATCTCCACTTATTCCTAGCCTTAGTCTTCTTAACATTTATTTTCTAACCTATTATTTTCAAATGACTGACTAACATTTTAAAACTCTTCAGTTTCCAAACTTATATATTTTTTGTCACTTATAGTTTTTTTTATGTTATTGCAGCTTTATTCCAATAATTTTGTTTATTTATATTTTTTTTTTACTTACAGTATGTGGAAAACAACAAAGCAGCAGATAATGATTGGTTTCGACTTGAGTCCAACAAAGATGGCACTAGATGGTTTGGGAAATGCTGGTATATACAAGATTTACTTAAATACGAATTTGAAATAGAATTTGATGTAAGTGATAAATGGTTTTCATCATTCTTGGGTTTTTTCATTTCTTCTCAATTTGGTATTTTCTGGGGAAATTCCCGAGAAACAGTGCTTGAATTGGCTAATCTGATAGACACTACACATCTCAAACCAGTGACTGATGAAACCAATATAACTATTAAGCTTTACGTACTGTCTGTTCATTTTGTGTAATGTGGCATGATGATTGAGGATATTTGAGTGCCTGGAGTTTTATGATACTATATTCACTAGGTATAATTCGGTTTATTTGGCTGATATAGACCATTTAATATTTGGGGGGGGGGGAGGGCAAATATTTCAATTCTTGCCTAAAGGATATCTTGCATAGTCCTACGTCATATATAATATATACAGTATAAATGTTCAGGTGGTGGGACAAAAACTTCTTATTTTGACTCTTCTTGTCTTTTGTCATTATGAAAGACGCATTGCCAAACCTTTATTTCTTTTAATTGTTCAGGTGGCAGGACAAAGACTTCTTTTTCTTCCGAAGATTTATATACTCCAGGTTTTTGATTTTCAAAGGTATGGTAGGCATTGATGACCAGTTTTGTTTCTTTTAATTGTTCAGGTGGTACAACAAAAACTTTGTTTTGCCTCAGCTTGTCTTTTGTCATTATGAAAAACATATCACTGAACCTTTGTTCCTTTTAATTGTTCAGGTGGTGGTACAAAAACATTTTTTGCGTTGGCTTGTCTTTCGTCATTACGAAAGACCTATCGACAAACCTTAGTTTCTTTTAATTGTTCAGGTGATGGGACAACAACTTCTATTTCTACCAACGATTTATCTAGTCCAGGTTTTTGATTTTCGTACGCCTGAGAACGGTCTGTATTTCTCGATTTTTTTTTCTTGGTCTATTATAAGTTATGAAAAGGAAAAGAACTAAAAGACAATATTTAGCTGTACAGA
Source organism: Artemia franciscana (assembly GCF_032884065.1). Taxonomy (NCBI): domain Eukaryota; kingdom Metazoa; phylum Arthropoda; class Branchiopoda; order Anostraca; family Artemiidae; genus Artemia; species Artemia franciscana. The sequence goes on along the minus strand of NC_088863.1, from coordinate 44,756,304 downwards.
CGATGTTACAAAAAAAAAAAGATTTACTAGTAGAAAAAAAAAATTCATATTCAATGGACTGAGTCTCTTTCTCTTTATTTCCTGGCGATGTATTTTTTGAAGTTCGAACTATGCTTCGAACTGCTGGGAATCCTGAAATTGGTATACACAGAAGCAAGAATTCAGAGAAAAATTAATGTTTCAATATTTGTAAAAAGGAAAGCAATTAAAACTAAAGAAAGCTATGGTGTTAATTGCTAAATAAAACCATAATAAACAAAAAAATACTGCTAATTTTGTGAAAGTAGCTACCAGAATATCACTGACTGAGAACCTGAAAAAAGAAATATTTATAAACTTAAAATATGAATTAAATACTGGAATCAAAATTCGTCCGAATCAGACTAATCGAAGAGAATTTGTTTTCCTTGTAAGCATATTAATTTATGACTTGTGACTCGTCACTTATGACCGGGGGTGTCAATTCACGAAAATATATGAAGGAAGAATGTTGTTTCTTCGAATTTTCAATTGAAAATACCAAAAAATGTATTTTGAATAAAAATACCAAAAACTATGTTTTTTAAAATCTCGAGGGGGGGGGGGTTGCGTGTGCAAGTTACGTAAAGGCAAAAGGAACGCAAAGAATATCTGGGCGAAATAGCTCAGTTATGCCTCTATTCAGAAGTAACTGTCAAACCTTGACAAAAAAACAAGAGAAAGAAAGAAAATCCGGACGGTATGACTGTAAAAGCTGAAACCGAAAAGGAAAATAAATGTCGTCTTATGGATGTATGGCAAATATGCACTTCTATTTGTTTAATTTTGAGAATTTCTTAGGAAGGTTTTCATTGCTTGTTACTTGGGAGAATTTGAAAACAGGCGCATACGCTGGCACTTATTATTGACATTGGACGAAATTTCAAAAAAGAACAGAAACTGGCAAGTAGTAGGAAAATTAATGGGAGCTGTGATGGCAATCGTAAAAAAATTTTGGATCTCAGGGGGATGTGTTTACAGGTCTGGAGGTGTGTTTTGATGAATAAAGTGTACGCCTAAAGACGTTTCCTTGCATGCTCAGTGTCTAACCTGCACAATATCCTCTATAGAACTTGATAATAAAGATTCGAATGAAAAAACTGTGAAAAATTGAACTTGAATTTTCTTTCCTCTACTTCTAAGTTCTTTTATCAAGTTCGGAACTTCTGTAGCAACTGAAGAAAAAGTCAGCATTTAATTACACCCTTGATCCATGTTTAAAGTATGGTCTTGACTTGTAATATAATTAAACAAGCAGAAAAGATGACAAATATAGTATGCATGCTCAACTTAGGTGTAATATGTTCTGACTGCACCGTTGTCTCCTTATGTGATTAAATAAAAAAAAACAAGTTTTTTGAAATGAAAGTAAGGAGCGACATTAAAACTTAAAACGAACAGAAATTACTCCTTATATGAAAGGGGCTTTTCCTCCTCGACACCCCGCTCTTTACGCTAAAGTTTTTTATTGTTTTAAAAAGTAGAGTTACGAGAAAGAGTCAAACTTTAGCGCATGGAGCGGGGTGTCGAGGAGGAAAAGCCCCTTTGATATAAGGAGTAATTTCTGTTCGTTTTAAGTTTTAATGTCGCTCCTTACTTTCATTTCAAAAAACTTGTTTTTTTAATTTAATTTCTGAAAGTTTTTGAATTAATGCATGTCTGATTTTGGTTCTCCGTACATAAATTATTAAAATAAATTTTGCTATTAATTCTTTTTTTGGCTAAATGGCTTTCTCTTAGTTTTGATCAGACGATTTTGAGAAATAAGGGGCGGGGAAGGAGGCCTAGTTGCCCTCCAATTTTTTCGGTTACTTATAAAGGCAACTAGAACTTTTAATTTTTAACGAACGTTTTTATTAGTAAAAAATATATGTAACTTAAGAATTAACTTACGTAACAAACTTTTATATTCTTATATTTTTGATTATATATATGAGGGAGTTTGTCCCCTTGTTAATACCTCGCTCTTCACACTAAATCTTAAGTTTTGTCCCAATTCTTTAAGAATGACCCCTGAATAAGAAAGGCCGTAGAATAAACAGTTGAAATTACTAAAAATAATTTAGCATAAAGAGCGCAGTATTTATCTCCTTCTAAATACCTCGCTCTTTATGCTAAAGTATTTTTAGAACCCCTCATATGCGTAATAATCTCTGTTCGTTTTAAGTTTTAATGCTTCTCCTTACTTTCAATTGAAAAAAACTTTTTCATGTTTATATTTTCATTGTTTTTTTTTTAATAGTAATGCTAGAAAATCCTACGCCCTTTTCATTGAATTTCTCTTCCCCCATGAAATATTCCTCCAAGGAAAGATCCTCCCGTATAGCCCCCTCCCCTGAACCCCACACCCAAACAAAAAAATCCCCCTGAAAACGTCGATACACTTCCCAATGAACATTACTGTATGTAAACATTGGTCAAAGTTTGTAACTTGCAGCCCCTCCTCCAGGGACTGTGGGGGGTAAGTCATCCCCAAAGACATAGTTATTATGGTTTTCGACTATGCGGAACAAAATGGCTATCTCAAAATTTTGATCCGTTGACTTTGGAAAAAAAATGAGCGTGGGAGGGGGCCTAGGTGCCCTCCAATTTTTTCGGTCACTTAAAAAGGGCACTAGAACTTTTCATTTCCGTTAGAATGAGCCCTCTTGCAACACTCTAGGACCACTTGGTCGATACGATGACCCCTGAGGAAAAGAAACAAAACCAAAAAAAAAAAAAAAATAAACACGCACCCGTGATTAGTCTTCTGGCAAAAAATACGAAATCCCACATTTTTGTAGATTGGACCTTGATACGCTTGATAGGGTTCTCTGATACGCTGAATGCGATGGTGTGATTTTCGTTACGATCCTATGACTTTTAGGGGGTGTTTCCCCCTATTTTCCAAAATAAGGCAAATTTTCTCAGGCTTGTAACTTTTGATGACAAAGACTAAATTTGATAAAACTTATATATTTGAAATCAGCTTAAAAATCCGATTCTTTTGATATATCTTTTGGCATCGAAATTCCGTTTTTTAGAGTTTCGTTTACTATTGAGCCGGGTCGCTCCTTACTACAGTTCGTCACCATGAACTGTTTGACAGCCGGCATGGGAAGACTAAGTCTAAGTGAGTTAGTCGAAGTTTAAAAGTAGTCTCTTATTGTCATCGTAATGAAAATGGTTGGTCGTCACTTGCTTTTTATTCTATATTCTACAATCTGCTCTCAAAGCTGATTCCTCCCAGTATCTGGTTTTAAGCTGGGTGTTTGGACTCTGGTGTGTTCTATTGAATAAGAGGGGGACTTGATTTAGCTCATTCTTTATTCTCTAATCTAATATATTCTGCCAAGGTTCAGTGTCTCTATTTCTCATTTCTCAACTGTGGCTCCTTACGCAGTTTTATCTTGTTTGAAATAGAAGTTTATTAGGGGCCACCACCACTGTTTTGAATAATTTTTTCTTTTGTTGTTTAAGGTACCTGTGAATTATCCCACAACAGCTCCTGAAATAGCCATTCCAGAACTTGATGGTAAGACGGCAAAGATGTACCGAGGCGGAAAAATTTGTTTAACAGACCATTTTAAACCATTATGGGCCAGGAATGTCCCAAAGTTCGGAATTGCACACGCAATGGCCTTGGGAGTAAGCTATTATTCAAATAAAAATACAATTTACATGATTTTAGTGATTTAATACAATCTCCTTTGTGAACGATAGGTATATTGTGTTACGTACAGATAAAAACTGTTAAAGGGAGGGGGCAAGGTGTAAAAAAGTTAATTTTAGGCTAGTATTTTTCAGTTTTTTAATCTTCAGAATATCATATGATCATTTTCAGTGGTTGAGATACCGTTTTACGAGTGTTTCTAAATCTAATAATCATTATAAAAAAATAAAACAGAATTCTGTAATAATGCTGATATGTTTGAAGCTAGGGTCGTCTTGTATAATGCAAGATAATTATGAAACTTTCCCACAGTAATGCTACCTCCTAATATGAGTCAAAACAGTTAACCAATTAGGAGTTGGTTTCTCGTGAAAAAACTAACTTTGGTTAGTTTATAGTGTAAAAATAGCTCGAATTGTAAAAAATATACATACAAGAGGTCAAAGACGGAAATTAGGAGGGGGACTCTTTAATTTTCCCTAAAAATGGAAAATTTTAAATACGCTTTATCTAAAAAAAATTTGAAATCTATGCTATATATATTCAAAACCTTTACTTTTTAAATGTAGAATAATTAACAACGGTTCTTTAATCCGCACCATTTTCTCTTTCTTTTCCATTTCATTACTTAACTTAAAGAAGGAAAACAGGTTAAACTGCGCAAATTGCAATGAAGTATAGCACAGACCTGTAAAAAGAATTTCTGTTTCAGGAGCATTTTTCTACTTAGAATTTTGGTATAGATTGAAATAATCTTTTGTTTATTTGAAACCAGTATTTCTTCTTTTCTTAGATTTTGAGTCAAAAGCAATCTCAAGAAACATAAATAATAGCGGTGTAAAAACAAATCTTTCTAAAAAAATAATTCTTAACAAATTTGAGATGGAAAGACTCTTTTTAAGGTATCTAGACCTGCAGGAACAAATGCTGAGCCGTTTCCCATTTGTGAGTTTTTCCTTGCTCATTTGCAGAGGGATTTAGAAATAAAACAGATTCTGCGAGCTCAACGGTGGTATTGAGATGAAAACATTTTGGTTGAAATGGAACATACATTTCTGACGTACGTACTTCTAATAAAAACCAAAAGTTAAAACACTTTGATAAACAAATATAATAGCACAAATTTAGTTTGCTATGGGTTAATCTAGATTCTGCTTTTAGATTTCATAAATATAAATTTTTCCATTTCATTTGAATTCAGGAGTGGCATAAAGAGTCCTCCTACAAAACAGATGGAAAATACAGAGACAATTCTACGGGAGATATGACTTATTAAATGTTGACAGATAGGATTGAGAGATGAACCGATTGAAGGCCAAGGTGTATTGTGCTGTCTAATGGATGAACGTACGAGAGAACTGAAGAGCTACGGATAGGACGGCGCTGCTTTTGTTTCAGTCAAAACCAGTCAACTCATACTTTCCAACGTTCGATTCAAGATATATATCAATATATAAAATATATAATAAAAAACAATATAATTGTTTTATATATATAATTGTAAAAAACAATATATATAATATATGTATCAATATATATGTATATATATATATATATATATATATATATATATATATACATATATATATATATATATATATATATATGTCTTAACAATACCGTCATAAATGTCATATAATGCCAAAAATGGCTTTTTGTGACACCATATGTTGGGTGAAAAGGCTGGCACGAAAAGGGTACCGTCATAATCTCCAAGTTAAAAAACCATAAAACTGAGTTTCACAATCCTCCCTGTTTTTAAACTCCCCCCCCCCCTATACCTTTGTAGTTTCATAAATCGAGGGCTGACTTGCAGAAATAGCAAGCTGCTGCATCATGGTACAGATGTTTAATGGCTCCTTTTAAAGCTTTTGTTTATATATAAACTTTTATATATAAACGTTTGTTTATATATAGGCCTCTTTGTAAACTCATCTCGATGACTCCACCATAAATTACCATACGACGCCAAAAGTTGCATTTTTAGTACTATTCCTAGAGTTGGAAGGCTGGAAACCATGAAAAGGGTACCATGTGAATCCAAATGGTCGAAAATAATAACTAGAGGTTTGCAATCTCTTTTTTAGGGTACCCCTCTCAGTCTCATTAGCGCCCTAGTAAAGAGCAAACCACAGCCCACTATAAGCGAAAGTTTAAAAACGTGTCTTGAAAAAAAAAAACTGTTGAGAAAATTTGCTTTTGCAGCTGATTCAGGAATTATAACTTTTATTTTGATTAATCCTCAAATCAAAAGTTTATTACAAAAAGAAATGTATAAGAATTTCAAAAGAGTCTGAAATCCCCCTAAAATGATTTTATTTTGAGGGTTTGATATTGTCTTTTCTCCTTTGTCTCTGGTTCAACGCAGCCATAGTATCCATATTTTATCCATATAGATTTACTTAAAACATTTGAAACATTTAAACAAATTAAAAATCAAAACATTCAACATTTAAAACAATATAGATTTATTTAAAATGATTTAGAATAAAAAAAGCAACGTTATATTGAACAGATTTAACATAATCAAATTGAGAATTATGAAAAGATGTCGCTTAGAATTGACCCAATTCCTGAAGACACATCGCGAATACCATCCCGAGCCTCGCCGTGTCTTCCTCTAAGACTTTGGACTGATACTTTGACTGGGCTTTTGTTGTCAACTGTTATAGTTGGAATTAATCCTGATTCGCTTCCAAGTAATGAAAATGATGGCCTTTGAGTAGATATCTGAATGAAGAGGAAAACTGCTAGTATGACATATTTGAACATTTCTAGAAGAGAAAAAATTAGGTTTATTACACCAGTTATATTGTTTTTTAATGAGTTTATTCTATATGCATTTTGTAATTGCTTGCGCGTTTAGATGTTATCGCGAAAATGATGATGTTATTTACTTTAAAACACTTTTACTCAAGTACCACTTGAAAATAGAATTAGTTGAGAAGTTTGGCTTTCTGCTCAAACGTTTTAGCAAATTGTCAAATACACTGTTACGCATCGTATGTTCTCTTCCTGACTGATCCTTCTTTAAAATGCTTTTTGTGGTTTAGAGTCAGTAGAATTTGTCTTTGTTTCTTGAAAGGTTATTCTTTTTCTAAAAACTTGTTCAGTAATAAGCCAAAATTCAGTAATAATAATAATATATGACATTTTAACTCATGTTATTGTAACTGAATTTATATTTTTACTGAGTACCATGGGAACAAAAAAGGATATAGTGTTTATAAATCGTCTATTTGAAATGGTTTGGAAAACATATAAGTTTATTGAATAATAAGATACAGAAACTTCAACAATCACGAGAATACGTCGGTAAGAAATGATCTGATTCCAGAAGATATTTCGCTAACCACATCCCCAGCTTCCTCTGTAAATTCGCTGAAGTCACCGGCCTCTGTTTCAGCCCCAGTTCCTGAAGATACATCGCGAATAACATCCCTAGCTTCGGCGTGTCTTCCTCTAACACTCTGGACTGTTACCCTAACTGGACTATGGTTGTCAATTTTTATCATCGGAAGAAAAGTTGAATCGTTTCCAAGAATTGAAAATATTGGCTTTTGAGTAGTTATTTGAATCAACAGGAAAACGGCTAGTAAAATATGTTTCAGCATTTCAACAGTCTAAAATAAAGGAACGATAACAATGTCTGAATAATAAACATTCATGCACTCGTTTTTTCTAAGAAAAATCTATCTGGAATTTGTTGAATATCGAATGTGTGATATATTACAATGGTGTCCCTATTCTAGTTCAGTGCATCCGTGCACATTAATAATTATGAATCTCCTCCCCATTTCGCCTCGCTATCATCACTGGTTACACAACTTATTCTTTAGGAAACGAAACTCAAATTTTATGTATGGAATACAACAAAATTGACCGTCCTTTAAAGAAAGGTTTTCTTCTTAATATTTTCAGTACAACATTTGTACTTTGCCGTGTCTGTACTCTTGCCAATTTGTTTGACGCCTCTCATGTGCAAGACTCTTCAATTAAAAGAATGCAATCTGACTTCCCCTTGCAAACACATGTGTTCTTTCTAAAACAATAGATATGCGATAAAATGCTGCAGTAATTGTTGGTTCTATTTTCGATGAAGATCAGCATACTGTCTATATTTAAGGACACAACAGAAAAGGCATGAAACGAATTTGCATCTAACGATGCTGATGTGCTTGCTCACTCTAGAATCTATCTATTTATTTCTCTTCTAAAAGACTTCATATCAGAGCTGGAACAGTGTCTTTAACATCATCATCATCATCTATAACTCCTTACCATCATTGTCCCTTTTAAGATAATTTGTGGTTAATCCTACATCATGAAGATTGAAGACTTCCGCTTGAATTATGTGGCGATACACTCACTTAGCCCAGCTGTTTAAAGTAAAATAGGTTGGGCTTTGATGCTGCAAACGGGGAAAAGGGTTGGTCACGAAAAGGTCTTCTTCGCTAATTCAAAGAACAGTAATAGTTGAGAAATTTAATCTTACTTGCCATTCATAGGGGCACTTTTGCGTGTCTAAAAAAAATCAAAAAAATGTTTACAGGGAATAAAACTTGTCGTTTAGGCTGTGTTATGTCCAGTCGCTGCAGTAATCGGCTTTTTAAATCTATGATGTACGTAAATTATTTGTTCGTTTATGTGTTGCTATATTAAAAAAGAGGAAAAAAATACCTCTAAATATACAACAGAAGGCTAGGCCGTGAGCTAAGGCTCGTTTCCAAGAGGTGGCCTAGCAATCTCGAGCTAGAAGTTTAGGCTCTAAATTTAGTAAATATTGTTTGACAAAGTCTATGATCAGATATTATCTGGGCACCCCATCCCTCTGCGAACAACGTACGGAACTATATATGGCTCTTGCTAAAACCGTCAGTGGTGTTAATATAGATCGAATTTTACTGGCTTTTTGTGACAAGAACTTAATCATGCTGTAATAAATTTCCCTGAAGATGCCGCTTCATGTCTTACAGTTCGAGAAAACTTTAAATCTTTATGATTGAAATTTGCTCGACTTAAAACCAAAGTGGGGCTTTCAGTTTTTTTCCAAAAACGTGTAATTTCAAGCCTGTATACTTTCTTTGTGGCTAAATTGATTTGATAGTTTAATTTTTTTTGTTAGTTGTTGAAGAGAAATATTTGAGTGGCATTCGTGAAATAAGTCCAACAATGTGCCAAAAGTCACTGAAAGCTCTCTGACTCGAAAAGATACAGATCTGATGAACAGAAAAGAAAATCCGAGAAGTGAAGCAAGATGTCACAAATATCGCCTATTATGTGATAATATACTACTAGTATTACTAGCAACTCACAGCAGTTCTAAGCCGCCTGGGACCAAAACAGATACGCACACTTCTCTGCCACCCCAATCTATTAAAAGCCTCCCTCTTTACACCCTCCTGGAAAATTCCAATTTTCCTTAAATCTTTCTTTATGACATCCTCTCACCCCAACCGCAGACCGCCTGCTTTCTATTTGGTACTAGACGGTTAGCCGAAAAGAACACTCTTTGGCAATATGTCATCCTTCATCCGCAGAACATGCCCATACTTTTCGTAATTGCCTACTGTTTGAAATACGGTCAGTCAGTCGGGTACCAAACCAATCCGTAGGCAATTTTTCTGGAAAATATATAGCAAATCTTTCTTTGTTTTTTCGAAACGCCCATCCTTCAGAACCAAGTTTGATCACTGTAGCTTTCAATATGTAATAATATCCTGATGAATATCTCTAGGTTTCAGAAAATGAACTTATTTCTTCTGGGATTGTAGTGATGGATTTGGCACGAAAGTCCAATCCCGAAAACGTACATGACTCCATTTTCCTTCATTTCTTTTTTGTTTCGGATGGATGGAGCGCTAAGAAAGATACACATTATGCTATCTTTGTGTGCGGATAACTGCGGGGCTGGATTAGAATGTCAATGACACAGTATTACCATTGTATTAGCATAACACTATTCTCATTAGAACACTAATTAGTTCTAATTTTCATTTCAATTTAGCGTTCCTTCCTCCTTTGTATAAAAAAGTTTTTTTGCTTCTAAGCAAAGAGCGATCGAAACTTAAAATAAACAGAACTTCTTACGCAGTACAGGGACGGCTGAATAAAAGCGTTTTTATTCATTTTTGTCAATTTTTTATTTATTTGTCATGGATAAATTGTAAATTGCACAATAACAGGGCTTTACACTTTAGACCAATTGACGTATGCAGGTGCTGGGTCTTGCACCCGCCCTCGAAGTAATTTTTTTCTACTTTTCTGGGGTTTTCATATTCATATTGTCAAATAAAATGTTTTTTTATATTTTGGATTGGGTCCATTTAAGAAGTTTCTTCGTACGTGCATGCTCAAGATGACTGGTTGTCCCGTTATTTATTTAATTTTTTGACATTTTGGGATGCTTTTTAGGCATAATTGTCTTTTTGTGGTGCTAATGGAAAAAATAGCAGTTAACCTATGTCAAGGCCCAAAATAATCCATCAACAAAACCCTGGGATTGGGAGGTCTAAAAAGACATAAAGCTAACTTTCAGGTCATATTTTTTCCATTTCCCTTTTCTCTGGCGAGAATACGAATTCAACCTTTTATTTTACTATCAAAACGTTTCTGCAACTATTCCCAGAGACTAAAAGAGAAATCTCCTTCCTTTAGGTTTGTCTGAAGAGCTTCTTGCAAGAAAATGCATTTAAAAAATAAGCTTTTTCAACTAAAAGTAAAGAGCAACGTTATAACTTAAAACGAACTTAAATTATTACGTATATGAAGAGGGTTATCCCCTCCTCAACCTCTCGCTCTTCACATTAAAGTTTTTTAGTACTTGAAAAAACTTCTTATTGCTCTAATGAAACAACTCTTGAGTGTCAGGAGTCGTTATTAAAGAACTAGTACAAAATTCAAACTTTAGCGTGAAGAGAGAGGTGTTGAGGGGTAGGGGCAATCTAATTAAAATGCGCAATAATTTCTGTTCGTTTCAAGTTGTAATGTTGCTCCTTACTTTTAGCTGAAAACTCATTTTTTTTTAATTTAATTTCTGACGATTTTTTTAAATAATGCCAGGAAATCCGGTTCCGCCTTTAAGAAAAAAACCACCTTCTGACGGCAGGTCCTCTAGACAATTCTGTCCCGGTAAAATTTACCCCAGACAATTACCCTTAACATCTCCACACGTAAAATTGTGTCGGCAAAGAGAAAGACAAATAAAAAGGATCGCGTATAGGACTTCTGGAAAATTTCCCTGGAAAGGTCATCCCCCTGAAAATTCTCTCTTAATTGAAAATTTTCCCTGTGGAAAATCCCTCAACAGGATATCCACCTCCTTCAACCCCCTTCCCCCGTCCCCGCACCGTAGTATTTTGTTCTATTTTTAATTTTCTATTACAAAAAAAGATTTTTTATTTAATCCAAACACTACATTTTCCAAATTCTATGGGGGAATTACCTCCCCCTCCTATTGTTGCCTCTGACTTAGAGTATTGATTTCAATTAGTTACTTAGTTATTTTTTTATGACTATTCTTAATTAAGTTTTGAACTTGCTTTGATGCAGTTAAAAGGTTTCTAGAATTATCACAAGGCACGTACGGATGATTTTTTCCTGGAGAGGGCATGCATTTAGGAGTGAAAAATAACTATAAAACGGGTAATTTTACGGAAAATGGTAGATGTTGGAGAGAAAATTATAGAAATTTCAGCATTTTTGGGGGGCCGGAAGCTTGAAGCTTTCCTTTGCATGTGTCTATTTAACGACCATTGAGTCAATCTATTTTCTTTGATAAACCTCCCAAAGGAGAGAGTGACTAAGTATTACCGATATTCTAATTTTGTGCATAAAAAATGATATTTCTGATACGTCTTGGGAGTCATTACTCCCTTAGGTTTATTTTCCCTGTCAGAGCCATGAAACTGTTTCTCAGCTCACAGCGAAATCAAATTTAATATTACTGCCGGTTTGTGACGCAAGGCGACAAGAGGGGTCAATTTTTTAATCCGATGGTCCGATAGGACAAATTAATCGCTTGTTGTACAACTTTAGTTGGAAAACTAGAATGGCTTATCTCAAAGCGTTGGCAACACTGGTTTGAATCCTCTATATTGTGATAAACAAAGGGGGGGGGGGGTATAGAATCGTCTATACCAAATGACTCACCAAGTTTTTTTTTTTTTTTTAGATTATGGTTCCATTATGATTCTAAGATGATGTTTTGTATTTGAATAAATCTGGAGTTGCCCCCAAAAAATATTGAATATCAGAAATAAATATTAATTATGTTACTTGACTCAAAACGATAGGGCTTATCTAATGTTTTCTTACAATTTTGGTCCCAATCAGAGCCACTCATCCCTATCTCCTATAAAGTAAACACGCCTCTGCGAATGGATTAAAATACTCTAGGAGAATCTTTCAAACTATAGAATTCATTTACGATAGTTAAAATAAAAGACCCAGTAGAAAACAAAACTACAAAAACTGAATTTTAACAACATACTCATGTGTATGTAAAAAAAGGAATCTGCGATACAAAACATAAACCATTTAATATCTATAATATTATCTAAAAAAAAAAGAATTTTATGCATCAGAAACTATCTATTGTCCTAGCATAAAAAAAAAAAAAAAAAAAAATACTACAAAATAAAATAATTAAATTGAGCATCTTTGAAAAACCTAGATAGTCAGAAATCTGCTTATTTGAGTAATAATAAATAATTGGGGTCTAATGCCAGTTGTGATCGTGTCACACAACAACAACGCTGATTCTTCTAATGTATATCAAATTGAATTTTGTACACGTCACTTTCACCTACGGTTTGTTACTAGGATTTGCTTGAAAAATGAAAGTCTCGTAATTCAGTAAGATTTTGTCCTTTTTTAGAAGTTCGTTTTTAATAAGGCAAAGTCTCTTTAGCTAGTACATTTTTATTGGTATTTTAAAACTGAATGAATACTAAAAAAAAAAAATAGTCAGCATGAAAAGCTGATTCTTTTAATGCGTATTTCGGGATATTTTGGACTCCCTGAGGAGTAACAATAAACCTGGCTGGAACAATGCGTGGTGTAAAATATCGCCAATATGGTAATTGCATTTCAATGGGGAAGGGCGAGTAAAAGATGGGGAATTTAAAACATAAAAGTTTATTGCTGAAACTGTTGACTTTGAAGGATTGAGTGTCATTTCGTTAGTTATAGCTTTATTTGATACGCCTGGTAGAGGATGTCCATTGGGGTACTTTTAAATTTTTGTAAGTCTCTGCGAAAAGATCAACACATTTCTATCTGTTCAAGGAGTCAACGCTGAGGCTGTTAATCAACGAGTAAAATTGGGCCTAACAGCATTCCCTTGGGCATGCCATTATAGATTGGAAGAGGATAATATATTATCCTCTAAGATATTGGAAGAGGGGTAAGAGGATAAGACCGATAGACATATCAAAAGAATCGAATTATTATGCTCAATCCAGATATATATCTCATTAAGTTTAGTCTTACCCATCAAAGGCTACGAACCTAAGAAAATTTGTCTGATTTTCGAAAAAAGGGGAAAGCACCCCCTAAAAGTAATATAATCTTAATTAAAATCATACCAGCAGACTCAGCGTATCAAAGAACCCTACTGTAGAGGTTTCAAACTCTCATCTGAAAAGAAATTGGAATTTTGTGCTTTTTACTTGAAGAAAGATCACGGATGTGTGTTTATTTGTTGTTTTTGTATTGTTTTTTGTTTTCCCCAGGGATGACTGTATCGAATAAGTGGTTCTAGAATATCGGGAGAGGGCTCATTCGAACGGAAATTGATAATTCTAGTGTTCTTTTATGTTACAAAAAAGATTAGATGGAAACTAGTCCCCCTTTCATGCCCTTTTTTCTCAAAATCGCCCCGATCAAAATTGAGATAGTCATTTCGTCAAGCATAGTTGAAAGGCCGAATAACTTTGCCTTTGGAGATACCACGACCCCCACATCTCCTGGATAGATCGGCTAGAGTAATACGAAAGGCGTCATGGATTTTTTTTTTTTTTTGAAAATTAACATCTCTAGTCTACCCTTCTAAACTCAGCGCTTCCGATAGATTGGTCCAGTCTATTTTTCCTTGCCCTATTTGTTTCTCTATACACCTAGAATTTAGGTAATTTTTTCTAAATGTCTTATATTACCTTTTCTTACCTGCAAAATTGTTTGGAAATTGGAGCTTCCAATACCCAAGTTGTCGTTTTCGCACCTTATAGCCTAAAATACCTTGATTACTTCAACGGCTGGACTTCATAGTACTCGAAAGGCTGGAAATATGTTTGTCCACTCTCATGTACATAGTGTATTACATATACATGTACAAGACATTTACTTGTAATATTTACGCAGTGTTATTTATACGTAAATAACAAATCGACTTTTGAATTACCGTTAGCGAAATAAATAATAGATTAACGCAAATATCAAAATTGTATATTCTCCTTACTTGAAGAAAATCCTTTGTTTGGTTGTTTACTCTGAAAATCCTTGTTCCAAACTAAACTTATAAACGGAATTTGTTTGGGCATTTACTGAACACTATTAACCTGAGGAAATTTGGACTTGTTTGTTATTCAAATTAGATTCCTCCCTTAACTTTCCATTTCATAAAGGTTTTATTTTGCTAAGATAATCAAGATCAATGGATCATGTGTGATTACTTAGAACCTGTCAACCTTTGTCTTTAGAAAGTAGTTCTAGGAAAACTCATTTGGTCGTTTGAAATCACATTGCGCATTTTTTCATTTCTCCAATCTGGTACGACTCGGCCATGCAAAACCATGACACATTCTTTGCATTGTATTATTAGTAATCCTGGAAATTTATTGTGAATTTATATGACCAAATCATTTATTTTTAATTTTAATATACTATGTGCTCGTGAGGGGGGAGGGGGGCTATGGTCGTACCCATTCTCGACACCTCGAAGTTTGGAATTTTGTACGATACTAATAATTATTTTTGATGTTTCTGGCAAATATAATTATTAGCTCTATTTGTTCTTTTTAAAGCTAGTATTAAAAGCAACCCTAAGTACGGAGTGTTTTTTAGCATAAGAAACTATTTGATATAGAGCTTTGATAGTTTTTTTTTGCATTAACCCTTATTTTTAAAAAAAATGTCCCTATGAATATACAAAGTAGAAATTCAGTTAAATGCTCCTTATGTTAAAAACTAAAACAAATATAAATAAAGAGGCTTGGTCTAAATTGCTCTTGAAAGCCTCATCTAAGGTATCCTCTTGAGTTCCTTTCCTGACTTTATATATATATATATATATATATATATATATATATATATATATATATATATATATATATACATATATATATATATATATATATATATATATATATATATATATATATATATATATATATATATATATATATATATATATATACTAGCCACCCCAACACCTAGTTGGTGGGGTGTTTCCCCCCCCCCCCCGCGCGCGTAAGTCGTTACGCGCCATATTAGTTACGCGCCATTGTAGTTGTGTCCCTGTGTCCCACCTGTGAATATATATATATATATATATATATATATATATATATATATATATATATATATATATATATATATATATATATATATTATATATATATGTATATATATATATATATATATATATATATATATATATATATATATATATATATATATATATATATATATATATATATATATATATATATATATGTGATCGGATCTCAATGAAATTTGATATTTAGAAGGATGTCGTGTATCAGAGCTCTTATTTTAAACCCCGAACAGATATGGTGACATTGGGGGGGGGGAGTTGGGAGGGGCAAACCTAAAACTTGGAAAACATTTAGAGTGGAGGGTTCGGGATAAAACTTGGTAGGAAAAATAAGCACAAGTCTTAGGTACATGATTGACATAACCGGAACGGATCCGCTCTCTTTGGAGTAGTTGGGGGGGGGGGTTAATTCTGAAAAATCAGAAAAAATGAGGTATTTTTAACTCACGAACGGCTGATCGGATCTCAATGAAATTTGATATTTAGAAGGATATCGTGTCTCAGAGCTCTTATTTTAAAGCCCGACCGGATCTGGTGACATTGGGGGGGGGGGTTGGGAGGGGGAAACCTAAAACTTGGAAAACACTTAGAGTGGAGGGATCGGGATGAAACTTGGTGGGAAAAATAAGCCCAAGTCCTAGATAAATGATTGACATAACCGGAACGGATCTGCTCTCTTTGGGTTAGTTGGGGGGGGGGGGGTAATTCTGAAAAATTAGAAAAAATGAGGTATTTTTAACTTACGAACGGGTGATCGAATCGTAATGAAATTTTATATTTAGAAGGATATCGTGTCTCAGAGCTCTTGTTTTAAATCCCGACCGGATCTGGTGACATTGGGGGGGGGGGTGGGAGGGGGAAACCTAAAATCTTGGAAAACACTTAGAGTGGAGGGATCGGGATGAAACTTGGTGGTAAAAATAAGCAGAAGTCTTAGATACGTGATTTGCATAATTGGAATGGATCTGCTCTATTGGGGGGGGGGGTAATTCTGAAAAATTATAAAAAATTACGTATTTTTAACTTACGTAGGAGTGATCGGATCTTCATGAAACTTCATATTTAGAAGGACCTCGTGACTAAGATCTCTTATCTCAAATCTCAATCGGATCCAATTTAATTGGGGGGGGGGCAGTTGAGGGGAACCGGAAATGTTAGAAAATACTTAAAGCGGTGAGATCAGGATGAAACTGGATGGGAAGAATAAAAACCTATCTAAGACACGGGACTGGCATAATCAGAACGGATATGCTCTCTTTGGTGGAGTTGGGGGGCGGGGGTTGGTAATTTTGAAAATTGAGGTATTTGTAACTTACGAAAGGGTGACCAGATCTTAATGAAATTTGATATTTAGAAGGATCTTGTGCTTTAAAGTTCTTATTTTAAATTCTGACCAGATCCTGCGACGTTGGGGGGTGTTGGAGGGGGAAACCGGAATTCTTGGAAAACGTGAAAATTGGGGTATTTTTACCTTACGAATAGATGATCGGATCTTAATGAAATTTGACTTTTAGAAAGAATTCATGTCTCTGATCTCTTATTTCAAATCCCGACCAGATCGTTTGACATTGGGGGGAGTTGGAGGGGGAAATCTTGGAAAAACACTTGGAGTGTAGGAATCGGGATGAAGCTTGGTGGATAGAATAAGCAATTGTCCTTGATACGTTATTGACGGAACCATACTGGATTCGCTCTCTTCGGGGGAGTTGGGGGGAGGGGTTCAGTGATTTGGCGAGTTTGGTGCTTCTGGACGTGCTAGGACGATGAAAATTGGTAGGCGTGTCAGGGAGCTGCACAAATTGACTTGATAAAGTCGTTTTCCCAGATTCGACCATCTGGGGGGCTAAAGGGAGAGGAAAAATTAGGTATTTATAACATACGAGTGGGTGATCGGATCTTAATGAATTTTTATATTTAGAAGGACATCGTGACTCAGAGCTCTTATTTTAAATCCTGACCGGCATTAAGTCTCTTACTTTTTCTTTTAAATCAATCTATTGATTCATAGAATTTTGCTAGAGCTCATACCATATGTTCTCTTGGCTCTTAGCTCTTGTTTTTTTTTTTTTTTTTTTTTTTTTTTGATAAATCGAGTGTTTCACTGCGGTTGCTTCGGGGTTGAACTGGTAAACAGTGTTGGAAATCACCTCCAGTCATAAAAATTTTCCCACCGAATGACAAGTTTGGATATGCAATGGACCGCAACAACTGATCCATATTAAGTAAGCCATACTTGGTAAGCATGGCTGCTTCGTTAAGTAGGAAAAGATCTTCTTAAGCTAAAATCTAAAGCTTTGCTTGAACCAGGTCTTATAATCGAAACAGAATCTGAGGAAAGTGAACCTTGAAGCCAAAAGTCTTGTGTGTTGTTAGTCCTAATGGCAATGAAGTTGCTGCTATGCCCGTATAAGCCATACATTTTAATTTATGATTCTTTCCACGCAAAATGTGGTACAAGGTTTTATAAACAAATGTTTCACCTTTACCACAGGGTCCATCTATGAAAAAAAAAAATTTCCCAACATAATTAGGATCATTGACACCTGTAAAATATTGTCAACACCTTCAAGCTGTTTTCCTTGGAGAAGCCGATGCAAAGTATCTCCAGTAGCAGCTGACTCACTAGAATTTAGAAATTCCAAGCTTTCGTTATTTTCTTAGGTCTCAATGTTGTCCATGCCGTATCGTTCCAACCAAAAACTGAAACTTCGACCTTCTATTGCCATTGCATTTAACTTCGATGCAATAATGCGATAAGAACGCTTTACTGCAAGATCTTCATGTAAATTATTTCGTCGCGCATGCCGAATAAAATCTTCCGCCAACTTGTTTTTGAATCTTTCCCAAAGAGATTTTAGATCTGCAGGATTACCAAGAACAAGAATCTGTGCAAAAAGTTTTCGCATTAAAGAATGCGTTTTGGACAGTGCCGATTCTTCTAGGGCATTGAACCACTGTTTATCATCGAATCGAAGGCCATGGGCCAGGCATGCTTTTTTATAGAACGCGGTATTTACCAAGTGACAATAGCGATCACAATTTCTGTCTGTCTGTCGGTCCCGCTTTTGCTAGTTTGGGCACTTCCAGATAAGCTAGGACACTAAAAGTTGGCAGGCGTATCAGGGACCAGACGTTTCCGAGTGTTCATTCATCGTTGTCCCATGCATTTTTTCTATGCCTTTTGTTTTAACTGTTTATTCGTCATCTGCGTGTTTATGTATGTATTTATTTATTTTTTCTCTAAAATAGTTTTTTTTTAATTTTTGTACTTTCTGGCCTGAAGAAACGAACTAAAAAGGTCAGGAGTTATATATATATATATATATATATATATATATATATATATATATATATATATATATATATATATATATATTATATATAATATATATATAAAGGAGTAGATATAAAGGGTTTTTTCTTTTTCAGCTTGGACCTTGGATGGCTGTGGAAATTCCTGATTTAATAGCAAGAGGTGTTGTCATATATAAGGACAAACAAGAATAAAATGTCATTTGTCTGTTTTTTCCTGGTCTTTGGTTTCAATAAATCAGCTTATTTTTATGGCAGCGCCCGCTTTTTTTAGACAATGAATAGGCTATATTTCGTTTCTAATCATGGGGAAAAAACCCATCTTTCTAGACATAAGGAACCTTTCAGTGTTGCAATTATATAGGCTATAGGTATTTTTGATCATTAGTCAAAATTGTATACTTTCCATTCAAGAGACAGATGGATAGTGATTCCACCACCCGAATCCACCCCCCCCCCCCCAAAAAAAGTTAAGAAATAACAATAATTGCCAAGAAATTTGTGTCATTAATTTTTATTTTTGTAATTACAAAAGAAGGATGCTGGTGTCTGAGTACCAATCAGTAACCCTTAATCCAATTATATTATTTTAAAAAAAAGCCATGTTTTTACTTCGCTCTGTAGTTGCGGTTTTTATGGTTGTGTGTCAAGTCAAACAAATATAAATTACCATTGTTTGATTTGGGCGAATTGTTTTAGTTACGATTTTAGGAGTTCAGTTTCTGCGGAATAAGGTTATAAGATTGATAGATAGGCACGATCCCGTGGCCATGATAGATAGACATTGATAGCACCGAATCACTGCTTAGAAAATTTAATATTTTGGATGCTGGGAAATAAAAGACTTTCAAATAGGAGCCCAATTCGTCTTATCGCCACTATTTGACTAGGAGCGCTTCTAGTCTTGTAGTAAAGTCAAAATACGGTTTGACCTTGTACAAATTGCAACAAAATGTTTTTAATTCTTTTCGATAGAGAAAAATGAGCTTATTGATATATTCAAAATTGGCATCGCAACCCTGTGACGGAATGGGCCAAATTTGCACTTAAAGTATGTAGGAGGGGACGACAAGCTAAAAAATATATTTCACGACAATACACAGAAAGCGATCTCTTCTATGGGGTTATTGAGGTCGTAGAAAACGAAATTGAAGGTGAAAAGAGTTCATCACCTGTGTCACATGGATGCTTTTGCTAATTCCCCAATAGAGTTTGAAACGAGATGGTTTAAGTCCGAAAATCAACGAAGTATCATATTTTAGGGAGTAAGGAGTCCTTTTTATGGTTTTCTTGATCGTGGGTAACGTAAAAGGAAAAGAAAATTACTTAGAACCAGCAAAACACCCGCAATTGCAATATTATGGAAAATAAATTACATGCCTCTTCTGTAGAATTGGCTACCTTTAATTGAAACCCTGAGTAGAGAAGTCTTTTTTATGATTGAATAGATGGCGCTAAGGCGTAGAAAACAACTTAATCGAATACCCTGGTCAAGAGAAAAAAAAAAATACAAGGACTCGAGATATATGAAACATGGCTCATTTAATAATGCAGTAAGATTGATTAATATTAAGATTATGGAGTGAACTAGATAACTTTGGTTTCAATTATTTTCAGTGGAACAGCTTACCGTGTCGATTTGAAACTTCCAGGGCATCATAAGGGGAATCTTTAACTGAACAAAAGGCAACTTGTGCATAGAACTACTGCTGTTAATAATGCTGCTACCACTGTTACTACTACTAGCAAAACAACACTACTGCTTCTGCTGCTCCTACTGCTACCACCACCACTGTGATACTATTACTATTATGGCTAAGGGTACGACGGTTAAAACTTGAGGGAATATTGACGGCAAATTTGAACTAAATGAAAATACACTACGTGCTTACAGATTGTCAAAAGGGCGTATCTCAGGAACATATTAAGGTATGAAATTGGAGCTTTTAGAGAATACTGAAACGGAAAGATCAACTGACTAAAAGTCAATATGTGCACGCTAATACTATTACCACTACCGCTGTTACTGCTACTACTTCAACTACTACTAATGCTTAGAGTATTTAGAGGAAAATTTCAGGAAGTCATGAGTGGGAAAATGAACTAAATTAAAACACAATATGAACATATAGGCTATCAAAAGGGCCTATCGGCAATATCATAACAACGGCTAATTGTATTAAGTTGAAACTTCCAGGGCTTGATGAGGGGGGTATTCAACTGAGCAAAAGGCAATAAGCTAACACTACTGCTGCAACTAGTGCTAGTGTTATTACCGTTAATATTACTCCTAGTCCTACGACTAGTACAGCTAGTGCTCCTACTACTATTACTAATTTGACTACTATTACAACTATGGCTAAGGAAATGAAGGTGAAATTTTCAGAGAACATTGAGGGATGGAAGCTGAACTACCTCACAACCCGCCGTCTGTGTTCAGGTTGTCAAAAAGGTGTATTAGCAGTATCATAGGAACGGCTTGGTGTGTGAAGTTGAAACTTATATGGCTTCTTGTGAGGGATTATGAATGAACCAAAAGGCAATATTTGCATTCTACTACTATTATTACTGCTGCTACTACAAAAGCTAAGGTTGTTACTGCTAATCCTACAGCTACTACTGCTACTAGGATTGCTACTTGCACTGCTATTACTGTTAAAGCTAAGGGTGTTAATGTTAAATTTTTTTAGAAATGTCAAAACATTGTTGAACTAAATGCAAACACACTATGCGCATACAGGTTGTCAAGAAAACGTATTAGTAAAACCCATAGATTTATAATTTACTAATACCAATGGTAATACCTCAGGAACTGCTTATGGTATTAAGAGGAATCTCTCAACTTTTCCCGCGTAAATTCTAAAAGTCATCTGAAAAATTGTCTTACCACCAATGCTTGCAACCACGGGGTGTTACGTTCCAGTTTAAGCCAGAGGGACTCAGAAGCCTTTTAAATTGATAGGGTTTCAAATAACAATCAGATTAGCAGATGGGAACAAATCATAGAAAAAAAGCATTATCAGTTAAAACAGTATATATATATATATATATATATATATATATATATATATATATATATATATATATATATATATATATATATATATTTATATATATATATATATATATATATATATATATATATATATATATATATATATATATATATATATATATATATATATATATATGAAATAAAATTACGGCATATATGCAAAAACTGGCACTGCTTACGAAATTTACAGCGATTATGATTAAAATGTTTATATATATATATATATATATATATATATATATATATATATATATATATATATATATATATATATATATATATATATATATATATATATTATAAACATTTTAATCATAATCGCTGTAAATTTCGTAAGCAGTGCCAGTTTTTGCATATATGCCGTAATTTTATTTCAGGTAGCTGTAGTTCTATTAAGTGCAGTTATGACCATGTGAACCTTTGTCCAGTTTTAGCTTGCATTGACAAATGTTGTAGTTTTGCTCATGCATCACCAGTAGCTGAGGTTAAGTTTCCTCCCTTAGGCCCTATTCCAGTATCCCTGCTCAAAGATAAAAATCGTAAGAGCCACTCATCTCCCTTCCGCCGTCCTTTTTTAGTGTACCGCACCCAAAAAAAAATCCCTCTTCGAAGTTCATCGGTCACAGCTCAACAATTAATAAACCCGTCTCAGTTACGAAATCCCCACCCTTACCTTTTGTTACCTGATCCCCCTCCCCGCATAAAGAAGTCCTATTTCCTCTCCCCTACAGTATGCTGCCCTATACCCTCCCTACTCTGCCGGAAACCAGCAATTTCTTGACGGACGTGGATCACCGTTCCCACCATGGCAATTACCAGGTAACAGACGTTTAACAGATCATCCCCATTTCACTGCTATTCCCAGTCAAGCTAATAATATCCCCGTTGAAAAAGAGTGCTCTCCTTCCCCAAACACACGCTCCTCTTGCTCCCTTCTGGCTCCTACAATTAGCAAACAAATAAATGCTCGCTTTAGTAACCGTTTTACTTTTCCTAAGTTCCTTGTTACGGACGCTGAAAGCCTGAATTCCGACAAATTGACCAAACTAGAGGCCCTCTCCCAGTTACTCAAAATTGATACAATTGCTGTAATAGAGGTCCAGACACAGAACCCTGACCTTTTAAAATGAATAACTACTCCCAATTCATAGAACCTCGTCCTCATGACCACCCCCTAGGAAAAAAAGGAGGCGGAATATTATCATTTGTAGGTAACTATCTCTTCCCTAAATTAATTCATGCTCCCAATCTTTCAGATTACGATGAAATCATTTGGGTAAGTGTGAGACCTAAAGTTTTGCCTCACCCTTTTAATTTGATTTTTTTTGCTGCTTTTATTATTCCTCAAATCAAAACGTTGCACAAAGACAGTTATTTTTCCAACAACTACATTGTAATGCCGACTTTGTCCTCTGCAAATTTCCAAGCGCCAGTATTTTCCTAGTAGGTGATGCCAATGACCTAAAGTTAAATTTCTATGCCGACTTTGTCCTCTGCAAATTTCCAAGCGCCAGTATTTTCCTAGTAGGTGATGCCAATGACCTAAAGTTAAATTTCCTTTGTAGTTCCCTCACTTTAAAACAAATATTAAAAATACCAACAACCAAAGGAAATACTACTCATGATCTGATTTGCACGAATATGCACTCTTTCCAACTTTAATCATACATTTGCTTTTACCCATTTCAATTTCCAATGAAGGCCTTCTCGAGTTAGGATCTTGGATTACTAATGAAAACTGGCCAGCTCTTAAGGGTAATAATGACATAAATATTAAAGTGTCTTACTTCCAAAATCTGATTAAAACCAAATACATAGAATCCTTCCCTGAGAAAAAAGTAAAATCGTGTTCTAATGACAAACCTTACATTACTAGTCAGTTAAAAAAGCTAATCAGGCTTAAAATTAGTCTTTTTCAGAATGGTAAAACACCTGAAGCTAACTCACTGCGTAAACATATAAATAAGAAATACGTAAATCTGCTTCTGCGTATTACAAATGTAAAGCCAAGGATTTCTTTTCTACTAAGCCAAATTAGTGGTACACATAATAATATTGATTTCCATTTACAAGAAACAACTGTAACATTTACTGTAACAATTCTTGTCACAGCCAATGATCTGAATAAATTTCTTTCCTCCATAGTTCAAAGCCTCCCTCCCCTCTCTGTTAAAACTGCTTATGATCTACACTCTCCCAATCTCCCTATTATTTTGCCCTCAGATGTTAAGCAAAAATTAAAAACATTAGAAAGTGCAGTACCTGTCCACTAGACATCCCAATTGTACTAATTAAAGCCTTAGCAGACAATCTTTCAGAACCTTTGTCCATACTTTTTAATGAAATTACCTCTACTTTTAAGTTCCCTGATTGTTGGAAACTAGGTTTCATTACTCCCGTAAAAAAGAAGGGTAGCAAACAAGATTTTGCTGTTGTCCGGCCCATTACTCTTACTCTGTTTTTTTTTCCAAGTTTTATGAAAGCCTTTTAGCTGATTGGTTGAACGTAAAAATAATCCCAAATATTGATCAAAGGCAATTCGGAAATTTGCGCTCTACTTCTACCACACACTATCTTGTTCACATTTTGGACACTATATGTAGCAAACTTGAAAAACCCAATATCGGGCTCAATGTTATCGCAGTTGACTTACAAAAAGCTTTTGATTTAATTAACCACAATACATTAGTAAATAAAAACTAACCAGTGACTTCCTAGTTGACCCCTATCTAATAAAAATAATTTTGTCCTTCCTTTCTAATAGAACACAAGTTGTCAAATACCTGAAAGTATACTCTGATCCCCTCCCAATTTAAAATGGTGTGCCCGAGGGAACCATTTTAGGCCAAATTTTATTTCTTACCATGATAAACAGTCTTCGTGTCGATTTCCCGGATAGAGGGAAATTCGTTGACGATTTAACTGTCTTAGAAGCATGTTTTGAAAATCTAAAAAGTAACCCTATAGATATTTTGGATTCAATATCAGACGAAGCTGTTGCTGGTGATATGAGAGTCAATCCTTTAAAGTCAACAGTTTTAACAATTAGTTTCCTAAAAACTCCCCCTTCTTTCTCCTGTCCTATCCTCCCTGAAATATCTGTTAATACTATGAAATTACTGGGTGTTACCATCTCAAGCGACTTAAAATCGGATTGCCACGTTAATGATCTCTTAAAACGTACAAGTACTGCATTTTCTCTCTTCAAACTCCTTAATAAATTTAAATGTCCTATATCGCATTGTTTGAGGATTTTTCTCTCTTTTGTACGTCCTACCCTCGAATACGCTTGTCTTGTTTGGCATCCTGGCATCTCCAATAAAGTGCCAAAATGTGCCTAAGAGTTCAATGAGGTAATCATTACCCTCATCTTCAATGAGGGTAAAATGCCTTACATTTCCCTTCTTCGGGGAACAAATCTAGTCACCCTTAAGAAAAGGAGAGCAAATATTTTCCTTCCGTTTTGCCCACAATGCCATACATAACCTTCGTACTACTTCTCTTTTCCCTAGCGAACATTTACCTCCACCTCCGAACTCCCCCCAAGTTCTGTTTCAAGAAAATTCCCCGTTCTTGCCCCAATAGGGTGTCGAGTTTCCACTGAAAGATACAGAAGAATGTTCATCCCTCATATAGTTGAAATTTTAAATCAATAACCCCCCCCCCCTTCTCATTCCACTTTTATCTTATAGTTTTAGTGTTTATTTTGCAATTGCAAACTTTGTAATTCTTGCTAGCTAGACTTTTGTCTAAATTTGTTTTCCCTGTTGTAACTTAACGAGTTTGATTTTTTATTGATTGCAATTTGATTTTGTACTGACACTAAAGTGTGAATTTGGCCCTTTTCGGCTTGTGATAACTACTTTGTTGAAATAAATCTTATCTTACTTCAGATAAAGGATCAAAATAAACGCTAGGAAAATTTTTGTGCAATAGGAAGGGAAATGTCACCGTGTAGCATCCTTGTGGACATTACCTACATTTTACCACGGACGAATCTTGTTAGACAGTTTGATCCCCGTTGAAAGAAAATTCTTCCCAAAAATTTCCTCCCACGGGAAATTCCCCTAGACAATTTTCCCTCACCCTGTACGAAAAAACGCAAAAAATGTCTGCATGTTTTTAAGAGCAAATACTATCTGTAAGCAATGGACAAGTTAAAAAAATTAAAAAGGCAATTAAACTTCTATATTGTGGTTTTCAGATCGCTTTGTAGTTAGTTAGGGAGGGAAATACCTCAAAGTGTACATTTTAATTCCCAAACAACCCAGTTCTCATTCAAGCTTCAGATACATAATTACATAATTACTTCTAAGGGAGAAACGAGGGGAGGGCGGAGGTAAAAATTGATATAAAACCCTCAAGGACCGTAGCAAAGACTTTTGTTCAAGGGGGATTGTTATTTAGGGTGAGGGTGGGGGGGGGTACAAAAAACCTTTAAAAAACGCATCAAAAATGTAAAATTTATATTTACTCCCTTATGATTTTCGGGGATATTTCTGGTCTTTGCTGCTATTATCATGGTTACAGCGGGAGCTGCAATTTAGTAAAGAGCGTACCACAACCCATATTAACCAAAAGTTAGAAACGTGATTTGAAAAAAACTTCCTTGTGAAAAAAAAAATATCATTTGAAACTGACTCTGGAATGATAACTATTATTTCGGGTCGTCTTAAAAGCAAAAGTTTATTGCGAAGAGAATTTATGGTGATTTAGAAAAAAGTCTGACACCTCTCAAAATGAATTCAGATAAAAATGAAAAGTGTACTATTGGTATCAGCATGGTCGAAAACCCTTACGGAAAAATTACACCCCCCTCCTTGAATAACAATGAAAATGACTTTTTTGCATCGGTAGCACTGGTCTGTCTCCCGTTTTTTTCTTTTCTTTTTTTTTCAGCAGGCCTAGCGGATTATCAGAATATCATAGAGATATAATTAGTGGCTCATTTAAAAGCTATTTCTCATATCTACATGCTTTTTATAAATTCGACCATCTGCAAGTACCATGTGGCACTAAAATGGCGCTTTTTGTGTCATTTCCAAAGGGGAAGGGCTAGCGGGCTATCGAAACATCGCAGACAGATTTTTCATTGTTCGTATAAACGATATTGCTCATATCTACGGTTTCTCTATAAAATCCACCATATTCAAGTGCCAAATGGCACTAAAAATGGCACTGTCTGTGCCATGTCTCAAGTGGAAAAGTTTGGGCTAGTGGGCAGTTTGGAAAAGTTTGGGAAGTTCTTCGAGAGATGTTTAATGGTTCATTTGAAAGTTATTGCTCATATCTACGTGCTTCTTATCAGTTCTATCATCCATAAGGGTCATTTAGCACTAAAAACGGCACTTTTGGTGCTACTTCTTAAGTGGAAAAGCTTAGAAGTATAAATCGGTACTATTGTAATAGCTATGGTCCAAAACCCTTAACTGGAGATTAATAAGAACTCCTCCTGTATACCCCCTCCCATCCCCACTAGTAAGTCTTATTAACCCGTTGGGAGGATTCACTATGAACTCTCTAACGTGGCCAGCCAGCGTTGGAGCTCAAACAATGATTTTTAAAATATTGAACGTTCTTAAGAGGAAGAAATCCATAGAATAACAGATGATTTAATCTCAAAATTCCAATTTACTATTCCTTTACGTACCCCCTCCCCTCCTTCTGCTCACAAAAGTTGAGCTTCGCCGAATATAGTTTAATCCTCTCACTCTTTATAATAGAACCTTTTATTAACTCAATGTTTTATAATAGCCAATTATAAATGTATTTGCTGAACAAGGTCCAATAACTATGCTTTTGGTGATGACATAGCTCTCCGTAGTCTTTGGGAAAAGGGCTGCAAGTTACACAGCTTTGTGCTACAAGAACAAATAGATTGAATTGTACCATCAGCTGCCGTAGTTAAGTTACTAGCGCCTTAGACTGAATCTGAATGGCAAGGGTTCAGTTTCTTAATCGGGCATTTTTATTTCAATCATGGTTTCCTACCTTATATATGATTATTTTTCAACTAATTCACTATTTTTCTTAATTTTTTTGTGAATTTTGAAATGTTCCATACGTTATTTTTGGAACAAATTACGCCCCGGACCCCAACCCCTTGCCACTTAGGGGCTGCAGAAGTGTAGGCATATGGTTCTGGAACCACTCAAAGCTGTATCTTCAAAGAAGGATTGCTTATTGTAATATTTATTTATTCGTATTATTTCCTTTTTTTACTATTTAATAGACAGACTAAAAACATCTGCAATGCATATAGAGAAATCATAGCACTAAGAACCTATTAGTATTTTTTTTTCTATGATATTTTTCTGATTCTCAGGTTACTTTCCGACTTTTTGTTTTGTTTATTGCTATTCCACACCTGTATGTCTGAGATGTTTAGTGAAACAGTTAGTTATACCAAAATTTTCATTAGGGTTTGAAAACCTTAAAATCTTCTTTAGAAAAATAGTTATTCTTTCCTAACTGTCGAAGTTGCCCACCTTCAAAAATCGTTTAGACCATTTTGTGTTGAATGGATTTCTAGGCATTATTTGAAAAACAATCAGAAATTAAATAAATTTTTGCCAACTAAAAGTAAAGAGCGACATTAAAACTTAAAATGAACAGAAATTATTCCGTATATAAGGGGGATACCCCCCACCTCGAAAAAAATTAAAAAGATTATTGCAGTGTTGCTTCTGTATTAAATTTAAATTAAAAACGAGCAAAGATTAATTTTAAAAAACCAAGTTTTTACAGGGAAGTAAAGAGCGAAGTCGAAACTTAAAACGAACAAAAATTATTGTCTCATAGTCTATCTAGCATATATCAATGAAGCTAGTACAAATAAACTAAATAGTCATATTTCCCTGTGTCTGTAGGATTATAGAAAACTAGCGTTTACTGAAAACACAAAACAATATAAGAGTTTTGGTACAGTAAAAGTAAACCGATTAAGGCCATATTTCACAGTATACAAATAAAGCAATTTTTTTAGTAATACTGAAGTTTATATCTTAAATTTAAGATTGTTTCTTACTCACTATTGGTATTACAGCTGGTGAGACCAAAATGTTACCTGATAAATCAATCCAATATTTCTGTAAGCTGTTCAGTGACTTTGTGGCTATTAAAAAAGTATTTATTTTTATGCTCATGTTTTTAGATATTTTTAATTGTACACTGAAAGTTACTTACATCACAGCTGGTGTAAGACTATGAAAAGCTTTCTAAATTAATTTGTCTTTGTCAGGCTACGTACTCACTTTTTACTAATAAATTAACATTCTTGTTTCTTATACTTGGTTTCTGTGTTTTCAGTAAAGCGCTAGTTTCCTATAATCCTAAAAACATAGGGAAATACGATTATTTGGTTTATTTGTACTAGCTTTATTGATATGTGTTAGATAGACTGTGAAGCAATATTTTTTTGTTTGTTTTAAGTTTCAGCTTCCCTCTTTACTTCCTCAAAAACTTTTTTTTTTTTAATTAATGGAAGTAAAGAGCATCATTAAACCTCAAAATGAGAAGAATTTATTCTGTTTTTGTTAGAGACTACCCCTTTCTCATACACATCTCCCCTTTATGGTCACAGAAACTTTGGACCCTGCTCATTAGACCATAAATTGAAAGTTCTAGTCCTTTTTTGTAAGTAGAAAGTGATTGGAAACCAGCCCGCCGCGGTGGGGGGAGGGGTGGGAAATATCTGAAAGAATATTTTCTGGAGGGGGGTGGGGGTGTTTAAATGCCGGCTCCCAAAAGTTTATGGGCTCCTATTGTATCTATTCAAAACCATTCAAAGGGTTTGCGAAAAGAAATTTACGGTGATTTCCAAAAAAAAGTCTGAAAACCCTCGAAAAAGGTGTCAGTTCAAAATGAAAAATGTACCATTGGAAACAGCACGGCTGAAAAATTCTTATAGGGAAATTATAGTCCCCCCCTATAATCAACAAGGAAAATCAGTTTTTTGCATGGGTAGCACTGATCTCTCCTGTATTTTTTTCTATTTTTTTTTAATTATTATTTCTGTTTTTTTTTTCTCTAGTAGGGCTAGGGTGACCAGAACATCATAGAGAGATGTGTAATAGCTCATTTTAACGGAAATTCAATTTTATAGTGTCCCTTTTGAGTAACCAAAAAAATTAGAGGACAATTAGCACCTACTCCCTAAAGGCTCCCTCCCTCCAAAGTCATCCAATCAAAATTTTGAGAAAACGATTTTGTTCAACTTAGTTCAAAGGTTTAATATCTTCTGTTCTGATGATGATATAACCCTCCATAGTCCCTGGGGTAAGGGCTGCACACTGTATTGGTATCGGGACGTATCGATATCACGCTTATCGGAATGGGCGTATTGTTATTGGGTGTAATAGTATTGCAGGTATCTTAGATATTGCTCATATCTATGGCCTTCCTATAAATTCCACCATCGGTAAGTTCCAAATGGCACTAAAGACGGCACTTTTGGTGCCTTGTCTCAAGTGGAAAAGCATGACGTTTGATGGGTAATTTGAAAGCTATTGCTCATATTTACGTAATGTTTATCAATTCTACCATCCTTAAGTGGTGATGAAAAATAACACTTTTGATATCAGTTCTTAAGTAGATAGACTATTTTTCTACTTAGAAACTATTTAAAACGATTCCGCGTGAAAATTTCATTTGAAAGAGACTGCAATTTCTAATCGTTTCTACGATCGCTCCAGAAATCTCCCCTTCCGTAGATATTTTTTCCTGAAAATCCAAACATGCTGAAAATAGCCCCCGGACAATTCCCCTGGGGAAATATCCACATGCAAAATTAAGTTGGCAAAGAGAAAGTAAGACAAATAAAAAGAATTTCGTTTAGAAGTTCTGTCAAATCTCTCCACTGTAAAATTTACCCTTGAAAGCTAGCCCCCCATAATTTACCTCCTTACGGAAACTTTCTCCATGAAAACCCACCCCAAGCACAAAATTCTCCCTCCAAAAAAATTTCGTATACTCCCTCGGCCTCTCCCCACAGGCTGTGGGGGGGGGGGGGGGGGGTCATGTTACCCTTAAGGACATAGTTCAACTATGCATAGTTCGACTACCTAAAAATTTTGATTGGACGACTTTGAGGAAAAATTGGGCACGGGAGAGACCCCTCCCATGCCCTTTTTTTAAATAAAAAGCCCCCCCGAGGGGGTTTAGTTGCCCTCCAATACCTCAGGTCACTTATAAAGGGCACTAGAAGTTTTAATTTCTGTTCAAATGCACTCTCTAACAATCTTCTATCACCATTATTTCGATAGATAGATAGGTGTATTTCAAAAACCCGTGGGCCATATACACACAAAAATATAAATAAATAAAAAAACAAGTAAGGAAATTAACAACAGTACGAACACGCACAAAAAACAGAATTCAACGCAAAAAGTACCTAATCTAACTACAAAAGAAATTAATCATATACTTTTTCTTCTTATTAAAGATTTATCTATATATACTCCCACTCGAAATATTGTGGTTGGGTTACTATTTTGTAGAATAGATATGTAGATATGATCAATTCTAGAAAAAAAAAGAATAAATAAAAAAAACGCAACCGATTTTGCTTTTGGCAACGTTTTCTTGCTTTTGGCAAAAAAATTCTACATTTTGCTATATATGAGATTGGAATTCCTACAGTAGAGTTCTCTGGTACACTAAATCTGATAATAGGATTTTCATTAGGATTTCTTGACTTTTAGGGGATGTTTATCCCTTTTTTCGAAAATCATGCAAATTTTCTCAGTCTCTTAACTTCGGATGGGTAACAGTAAAATAAAGTTTTATTATTTCTGATTAATAATAAATCCTTGATAAATTTATATATTTGGAATCAGCATGATAAGACAATTCTTTTGATGTGTCTATTGACATTAAAATTCCGTTTTTTAGAGTTTGGGTTAGTACTGAGCTGAGTCACTCTTCACTGACAGCACGAACTGTTTGATACATAATTAGTTCTAACTGAGAGACAAGGGGAGGATGGAGGTAGAGACTGATGAATAATCCCCAGGGCCGTAACCAGGATTTTTTTGAGTGGGTTGTTTTTCCATGGGGGGGGGGGATACAAAAAACTTTAAAAAAACATCAGAATACGAAATTGATATTTAATCTCTCTTGATTTCTGGGAATATTTCTATTCTACGCTGTTATTATAAAAGTAAAGATTAACACTTAACACCAAAATGAGTATTCCGCATAGGAGAAGGACTGCCTTTTCCTCAGCTACATGGCTTTAGAAACTTTGGAGGGTGTTTTTTACATCAGAAATTGAGAATCCTAGTCCTTTTTTATAAGTCGAAAGTGATTGGAGACCGACCAGCCATAAAAAGGGGGGGACTGAACGTTGGCTTCTTTCTATCAGATCTTCTATTATATCAATTAGTTTTCTTTAAAGATTAGCATCTTTAAATTTCTTGATAGCCGTCAACAAAGCAGTCAAGTCAAGCCGTAATAAAACGTCAAGCCGTAATCAAGCCCCATTAGGAATAAAGCTCCGCATGTCAAAATCAACCAGCATGTTTGGACATAGCCATTGATAAAACAAAGAAGACACATAAGACTTTCTTATGTAGCAAAAAAGTTAATATCTTGTTTAAAATAATATATACAAAAATTAAACTCCACCTAAGCATTATTGACCTTTTAAGCCGGAATCTGACTAAAAAGCGATATTTAGAAAGTAGAGTGTGTTCGACAGTTTTTTCATATTTAATTACCAACGGTATTTTTTGAAAAAATACTTCGTACATATTTTTGGCCATGTTTAGGAGTATAAACATGGAATTTCTCACTAAAAAAATACCAATTCTTGAGAAAGATATAGAGCATTATTTCAGATAGGAAAATAGCATTAGATCAAAATGGAGTAGATTCCTCTTAAGTTGAAACTTTCAGCGTGTGTTGAGGGGAAATTTGAAAAGATGCTATGTGCCTACTGCTACTAATGCTACTACTACTGCAACTATTTCTACTGCTAAAACCAACGGTAATAAAGCGAAGCTTTCAAGAATGTTTAGGCAGATGTTGAACTAAATCGAAACAAGCTCTGAGCATGTAGATTGTCAAAAGAGTTCAACAACAGTATCCCAGGAATGGTTTATTAAATTGAAAGTTTCGAGGTATGGTGTTGCAGATTTTGAACTAACCAAAAGGTACTATGTGTATACTACAAATATTATTGCTACAATTGCTATACCTAGTGAGGCTAAGGGTATTAAGTTGAAATTCTTAGGGAAGGTTTATGTGGAATTTTCAATTAAACAAAAAAAATCAACATGCATGCAGGTTTTCAAAAGGATATATAAGCATTATCATATGCAGTGTAACACTATGATAAAAACTTTTAAAGGAGCTCATTCGATCGGAAATTAAAAGACTTAGTGGTATTTTCAAGAGTAAAAAGTGACAGGAGGGCAAGCAGCCTCCTTCCCAGGCCCATTAATTCTTCAAACATTCCTAATCAGAATTTTGGGATAGTCATTTTCTTCAGTATAGTTGAAAGGTCCAGTAACTACGTCTCCGGGGATCAACCTCCCAAAGTCCTCAGAGAGAGGGTTGAAAGTTATGCTATTTGCCGAAAGTTTATACATACTATTTGTTATTGGGGAAGAAGGCATGTTTTACCTTTTGAGCCCTAAGATACCAAGCACACTCAAGTGCAACTTTCGGAGAATGTTGCGGGGAATGTCGAACTAAATCAAAATTTGTTCTGTGCATCCAGGATGTTGAAAGGGGTTCACCAAGGGATATTATTACGACTGCTACGACTACTACTTCTACTGAAGTTAAGATATTAAGGTGAAACTTTCAGGGAACATTTAGGGGGTTATTGAGGTAAATCAGAACTCGCCAAGTGTATTCAGGCTGCCAAAAGGACTTATGAACAATTTCTTTGCAATAGTTTAGAGTATTAAATTGAAATTTTCAGCACGTGTTGGAATAACCAAAGGGCACTCTCTGCATACTGCTACTACCACTACTGCTGCTACTTCTGTTATTACTATTATTGCTATGACTAACTCTACTGAGTTCAAGGGTAGGAAGTTAATGCTTACAAGGAATTTGTAGGGGCTTTTGAACTAAATAAAGACGCACTCAAAAGAACGTCAAAAGACCGTATCGGTATTATCCCAGGAATGGACTAGGGTATTAAGTTGAAACTTTCAGAACATTTTAAGAGGGATGTTAAGCTAGGCAAAATTCAAAATGTGTATATTACTGCAAGTATAGTCTCGGTCTTTTTGTCGTACGCGGCAGGGGCAATTAAAACTCTTTTACTATTCCTTTGATAATTTTATTTTAAATTAGTTATGGTCGTCCCGCTGACTCGTTCTCTTGGTCGAGTTTCCCCATGGCTTTACTTCACTATTTTTTCATTATTATTTTTTTGGTGAATTTTATGGTAAGTTCTCCACTTGGCTGCTGGCTTAGAGTGATGCTTGGTAATTCATATATTTTTTTTTCTTTTTATTTATTTACAAAAGAGTCTGATTGTGTGCAAATACAGCAATGTAAAATGTTTTTTTTTCAATTGTTGTTGGTTGGCCCGTAATACGAGCTACACTCTCAGCCAGCCAAATCCATATTGTAGTCGTATGTAGCTTGTAAATAAAAAGAACCTGAACCAGTATTAACACTACTAGTACTACCACTGCCTAATCCTATAACTACTACTACGTAGACTACTACTGGTGCTACTAAAGCCAAGGGTACGGTGAAAATTTTAGGGAATGTTGAAGGGGATAGTGAGCTAAATTGAAACCCGCAATTTGAATGCAGGTTATTAAAAGGAGGTAAAGACTATCATGAACAGCTTAGTTTAATAAGTTGAAACTTTCAGTGTACGTTAAGGAGGAAGTTGAACCATCCAAAATATACTATATATACATTACTCCTACTACTTCTACTATTACTAATGCTACTTTTAAGGCTAATGGTATTAAGGAGACAAGTCAGAAAATATTGGGAAGTATTTTAAATAAAATTGAAACACGCTCTATGAATGTAGGCTATCAAATTGTCGGTTTAGCAGTATATGAAGAACAGCTTAGAGTATTAGGTTGAAACTTTGAGAGCATACCGAGTGGTATGTTGAGGTAATAAAAGGCACTATATACATGCTACTACCATTTGTAGCAGCAGTAGTACTGCTACTGCTGTTAGTACTAAAATAACAAAGGCTAATTGTATTAATGTGGAACATTCTGGGACTATTGGACTTAATTGAGACATATATGTATGCAGGTCATCAACAGGATGTATCGGACATATCTTAGAAAGGGCTTAAATTATTAAGTTGAAGTATCAGAATATGATGAGGGGAGGTTTTACCAGACTAAAAAGGTGCAAGGTGAATACTATTACTGCCTACTACTAATACTACTACTGCTATCAGTAATACCACTATTGCTACTGCTATTACTTCTGCTATTGTATAAAGTATAAAAGGTATTGGGTATACCCTAGAATAGAGCGTAAAATAGAAACTGTCATGGAACGTTTATGTTGCTTTAGAATTAAATCAAAAGGCCCTTTATGTATGCTGATCGCCAATAAGATGTCTCAGCAATATCTCAAAATGACAGAGGGTATTAAGTTGGAACTTTCAGGGCTACTACTAATGCTACATCTGCTCTTATAATTAAACTAAATAAAAACAGTGTAGTTACTTCTAGGTTGTCAAAATAGCATAGATTTGCAATGGTATTAAGTTTTATTATTCAGGAAAACCGACGAGGTTTAAAACTAAATTAAACAGTACTATGTATGTCCAGATTTTCGAAAGGGCGTGTTAAAAATTGTTGAAAATTATTTTCTCCAACATATAAATAGTATGCCAAACTATGAATTTTTATAGAAAAATAACCAAAAAGATTAAACATTTTGTTTTCTTTTTTGATGAAAAAGACTCTATCAATAAAAATGAACAGAGATTAATTTAAATAGAAAGTTTTTCAAAGAAAAGGAAAGAGCTACATTAGACCAAAAATGAGCCACCAAAAAGACCATAAATAAAGTCAAATAATTTTTTAAGTGTAAAACTACCACAAATCTCCATCAATAGACAAAGGAAACCTAAACCAACGGAAATTACAAAAGATAACCAAGTTAAGCTCATAATGAGCAGAAATTAAGATGAGTACGACTGACGATCCCTCATGCCTGTTTTAAGACCAAAATATAATATGCACTTCACAATATAGTTTTAAATGTTTTCACTTTTTTAAATTTATTAAACCCAAAATTATTAAGACTTTAAGGAATAAATATCAGTATGTGCATGCTAAACTTTCAATCTTAAATATAGAGGATGAATGAGGGTCAATAAATGAGGATTCATTTGTTGTTTTTCTCAGTAATCTTCACTTCGAAGTTTTTTTTTCTATATTAAAAGAAATAGAAACATTCACTTCGTAGAAAGGATTTCAGTACTGATCCTCTTGAAAAAACTGAAGTTTTTTGACAGTATGGCAGGCAAAATAGTTTCGGACAAAGTTACTTGCAAAACGTTTTCGAACTTCCTGTGTGTTTCGACACTGATATTTACAACGAGTTTCAAGAACAAAATTGGGTCAACTTCAAGAGTCTCAAAATCTATGTCACCAGTTTTTCTCAGTATTTGCTTTGTTCCATGAAGCTTGCCCTGAAAGTACAAAAGCTGGATCACTAGCTTAACAAACTTGTAAATTTTAGCTTTGAAAGGCAAATTTTTTTAGATTTGTAGACAATTTTTTTTGCAGAATTCCCCTGCCATATGCTTCAGTCTTTCACTGATATCAGTGAACTGGAGATCAGACTTCAAATCAGAAAGGTGACATTCAGCGTTCAAACCAAGATATACCAGGGTAAAGTCTTCATTGATCATATCTACATCCATAATGCTCTTTAAGTTTCTAAGTTAGGAAGGAGTGTGAAAGTTAGTGCAGAAGATGTTCAGTACTGATTCTATTTCCTTTTCTATCCTGAAAGATAGGCGACTCAATATGAAACAATCAGTCGGGTCTTCAACTGCTAGATCTGCCCATCAAAGTGTCCAGTCGTCCCAGTACCCCAACAGACCGCTCGGAGAAATATTGCTATTACATTCTAGTTTAAGCCTAGAAGGAATTATAGGTCATTAACAACCAAGAAAAATATAAACTCAAAGAGAAAGTATTTATAGAAAAATCGAATCAAATGGAACCGAAGATGCGATAAATAATATATATATTTTTTTTCCAATAGTTTTTAGGGATGTAATTGATAGTGTTGTGCAATATGATCTCTTTTTAAAATGTTCAGCTATGACAGTCGGATAGGTGTAATCGGCTGCTGCCAGTCAAAGGGCGGTTATTAAAAAAAAAGTTAATTTTAAGGAGAGCAGAAAAAACCGGAAACATGATTATTTTTCTTCTCTTTTATTTTAACGAATAGTAGTTAACAAAAAGGACACCTGACAGGCATCCAAAGTACGGCAAAATAAGCTTGAAATCACAAGCTTCAGTTTCTAATTATTTCTGGCAGTAAAAAAGGATATGAAGCTGCTACAATTTAAAAAGAACAGCACCTTTTAAATTTCTTCTTTACGACAAAGTAAGATAAAAGATAATCGGTTTGACTTAACGGCACTACTCATACAGTTTAAGGAAGTAGATCAAAAATTGAAGTCTCCTAAAATATATAACATAACGAATTTGGATCAAAACATATGAGCTGCACTGTCATTTATATTATTTATTTTTTTTATCAAACTCTTAAGAACAATTAAAACAAAACATTCTTTAAAAAAAGTATTGAAGATTATATAGTCTTTTTTTTTATTCAACCATACGTATTATATCTCAGGGGGCTTTTTCAATTTAAAACTCTAAAGTACTTTCTAAGAGAATAAAGTAATTGAAGGGTAACCACCCTCCTATCGTTCTTTTTTCCCTCATCATGCCTCCGTAGCCTTCGGGTCAAAATTTCCGGATAACAAGTTTCCTCGAATAGTTTAAGCAAATATACACCTGCAGATGACATGACCCATGGAGGCCCAGGTCCTGAATTATGCCAGAGAATAATATGAATAATAAAACAGTAAAGCGATAAATAAAAAAAGTTCTGATAAGCTCATCTAAATTTTCTAATTGGAAAAACATTGAATGCCTTCATCTTGACTTTTAGCCTATGTAACAACTGACAGGATGATGGAGCTTCCCGGAGATTCCCCCAAGAAATTATAATCCTGTATGTTTCATGCAAAGATTTCTGACACACTTATTGATACAATAATTATAGTTACCATAGTGACTTAGATAGCCGTGAAAATAAGGAAAGCTTAGAAAGGTGTCGAGGTGGAAGAAGAAAGCCTTAGAGAGGAATACTAAGTGGAAGTAGTTGATATAAAGAAATATGTCGATGCATTTTAGCGCTAACCAGGTCAGTTGTTTTTAAAAAGTACCTTAAGGTGGGTAAGTACGCAAGTGCAACAAATAGGAAATAATGTCTTGTTTTTAATGGTTTTTGATTAGAGTCTAGATATGATAAACTTGGTTTGTCTTTCTGACTTTTTCAGTTTAGTGAGTCATCTACTCTGCCAAAAGGTGTATTTAAAGGGCTATATAGGCTGTCTTTATTGTGATCTTGTACTTTTGTACTTTATACTCTAGAATCATGTTTTTTCTAAAGCATTGAAACAATAGCCAGTATTTGGTTGAATATTAAATTGTCAATTGAGTTTCTAAAAATATTTATGTAGTTCGACAAGTTAGAGGAGTTTCAGAAATTAAAAGATGTATATTTTTAGGTTCTGCAATTTTACTGGGGGAATGTAATTTAAATAGACTGGTGAGAAATGGTAAAATAGTTTCTTAGGGAAGATAGACAGTATTGTATTTCAATAAAATTTCCTTATTGAGAAATTTTTTGTCGAAGTTGGTGTTATGAGTGTACGCGACTCTATCGACTATTCACCACTACATAAGGAGGAGCAACGAATTAAAAAGACAGGTTAATCAAACTGATGCATCGGATCGAGAATAAGTTGTTGTTCTTACTAGAGGTATGATTCAAGTTTTGCCATTTACTTTGCTAGAACAGTTCAGAGGACATGGTCCAAGGAGTGACTCATGATTGTATGATGGACAGTATTGTGTCTAGGACAGAGCAAGGGTAAAAAAAAGTTTAAATACTAACAGCTCTGAAATATTAACCAAGTTCGATTTCATCTTTATCTATTTCAGTTGAAAAAAGGACATCTGCTATCACCTATTTTGGAGATGAATGCAGGCTGGATTACTAGGACGAGGGTGTTGGACGAACCTTAAGGGGATTACCAATCTTAAAAGCAGCAGAAATATTACATTATTTTAAATGGCAACAACCTTAAATATCCGAGCCACTTTTGTTTCAACTAATTTAAACTCATTTGAGAAAGGGACCACTGATCTGGTTGTAGTTGGCCTGAAATGAGTAAGGGTTTGAACCGTAAGTTGGGTGCACACGGAGGTCCTTGTGCTAACATTATCGGGATGATTAGTCTTAAGGACCGTAGTAGTACTACACTATTTCTAACAGCAACATCTCTGTAAATTCATTTTTTGTTTCAACCAAATTCAGCTCATTTGAAAAAGTACTTCTGATGTAACTATGCATTATACCAGAAGTAATTCCATTTCCAAGCCTTATGGGGATTTTTTTGGCCACACTTAAGGACTAATCCTCAGGGCATAAGTATTAGACTATTATATATAGCAACAGCTCTAGAAATTCAACCGAGTTTTGAATGGTTAAGTTTTTGCTAATTTAAAAGATTGGAAAGGAGAATGATGGGATGTAATTCGTTTACTACAATAGGTATTAACTCGAAACAAGTTTACTCTTTATTTTTACCGGTGGCTGAATTTTGGAACCTAATTATTTTTTTTGTAAGGACAGCGTTAGCAATAAAAAAAATCACTCTTTGTTCTTTCCTTTTTAATCCGGCAATGGCAATATAACCCCTTGTGACAAACAAGTCCGAAATTCCTCCTACGTACCATAACAAATTATCTTCTGTAGGTACTGGGTCAGTCTCCTACTTTGCCAATTGGTAATTCTAACATACCTTAGTCTCAGGTAGAGCTCTCTTCTTTGTTTTTGCAGAGTGTTACTCAAACATGGGAATATTTTCACATTTGCAAATAAAACTTAATAGCAGCTAGTTATATTCCTCACGAATTATAAAAAATAAGTTATCCTTGTGTTCCAGAAACAAATCATAGTGCAAGTAATGAGCCTAAACTTAATTTTTTGTTTAAAATTAACTATGGACGCTTATGTACAAAATAATTGCCGGCTATTTATAGGGAAATATGCGATGGAAAATTGTGTGTAGAAGCAAAATAATAATTAGGTGCTATTATGAAAAGACAGCTATATGATGAGACTTGGATACACTCAGCTTAAAGTAGGCAAGTGTCAGGTGGATAATTGATGCCACAATAGCAATTATTTCCATGCACACAGTTATATCTTTGTCTATGTCCATAAACAGGGTTTATAGCGGTAGCTGCATCCTAAAACAGAATGAATCTCGGCCAACAGTAACTGAAAGTTAGAAAAACTTTGTTTTAATGAAACTGTTTGGTCAGGAAATGTTCGTAATAGACTCTTGTCTAAAAATGGTAATTCATATCCTGAAGGAACCAAGAAGCAATTTGTAATTATAAAACGAATTGTCAGGGATTTCAGAAAATAGTTTAAAACCTTTAAGCGTGAATTAACTAACTAAACTAAAAATCACACTGTTGGAATGGGCATAAACCCTGAATTGAAGTTTTACTGTGCTCTATCTTGAAACCAAAGAAATCATGTTTGCACGAGTTGCAGTGATAGGGCTCCATTCTACCCCCTTCCTCCTTCTTGGATCTTAAGCAATACCAGAAAATTGCAGGGAGACGACTAAGCATGAAGGAAAATGTAAACACCTGTACAGATTTATTAGTATTATTATTTATGGGAGTAATATTCCCATATTTAACGTTGTGTCTGGCCATTTTGCAATCCAAAATAAACATATTTGGGTCATTGTGTCATCGAATGGAAAAAAGTTTAATCGACCAATTGATGAAACATTATAAAAACAAGAGCTAAGAGCTCATATAGCCTTGTGACGAGGCAAGAAGAGCTAAGAGCCAAGAGATCATATGGTATGAGCTCTAACAAAATTCTATGAATCAATAGATTGATGTAAAAAGGAAAATAAGAGGCTTAATGCTGGTCAGGATTTAAAATAAGAGCTCAGAGTCACGATGTCCTTCTAAAATATCAAAATTCATTAAGATCCGATCCCCCACTCGTAAGTTATAAATACCTAATTTTCTCTCTCCCTTTAGCCCCCCAGATGGTCGAATCTGGGAAAAAGACTTTATCAAGTCAAATTGTGCAGCTCCCTGACACGCCTATCAATTTTCATCGTCCTAGCACGTCCAGAAGCACCAAACTCGCCAAATCACTGAACCCCTCCCTCCCCC
Source organism: Artemia franciscana (assembly GCF_032884065.1). Lineage (NCBI taxonomy): Eukaryota > Metazoa > Arthropoda > Branchiopoda > Anostraca > Artemiidae > Artemia > Artemia franciscana. The sequence continues at coordinate 44,715,235 of NC_088863.1, read as the reverse complement.
CAACTCCCCCAAAGAGAGCGAATCCAGTACGATTCTGTCAATCACGTATCAAGGACATTTGTTTATTCTATCCACCAAGCTTCATCCCGATTCCTACACTCCAAGTGTTTTTCCAAGATTTCCCCCTCCAACTCCCCCCAATGTCAAACGATCTGGTCGGGATTTGAAATAATAGATCTGAGACATGAATTCTTTCTAAAAGTCAAATTTCATTAAGATCCGATCATCTATTCGTAAGGTAAAAATACCCCAATTTTCACGTTTTCCAAGAATTCCGGTTTCCCCCTCCAACACCCCCCAACGTCGCAGGATCTGGTCAGAATCTAAAATAAGAACTTTAAAGCACAAGATCCTTCTAAATATCAAATTTCATTAAGATCTGGTCACCCTTTCGCAAGTTACAAGTAACTCAATTTTCAAAATTACCCCGCCTCCAATTCCACCAAAGAGAGCAGATCCGGTCCGATTATGTCAGTCACGTATCTTAGAAAGGTTTTTATTCTTCCCATCCAGTTTCATCCTGATCTCACCGCTTTAAGTATTTTCAAAGATTTTCGCCCCCCCCCCCAACTGCCCCCCCCAATTACTCTTGATCTGATTGAGATTTAAAATAAGAGATCTGAGTTACGAGGTCCTTCTAAATATGAAGTTTCATGAAGATCCGATAACTCCTTCGTAAGTTAAAAATACGTCATTCTTTCTTATTTTTCAGAATTAGCCCCCCCCCCCCCCCAATAGATCGGATCCGTTCCAATTATGTAAATCACATATGTAAGACTTCTGCTTATTTTTCCCACCAAGTTTCATCCCGATCCCTCCAATCTAAGCGTTTTCCATGATTTTAGGTTCCCCACTCAAAACTTCTCTCTCAGAAACGACCTATGGGAATTAAGTTGAACTAAATGAAAAGACATTTTGAGGAATAAGGCTTTCAAAAAGGCGTACCCACACATTTAATATATTTTAAATTGTCGACATAAGTTTTTTTCAGTAATCTTGAGTTCCTATGGTGATTTTCTTTTTTTATTTTGCTTATGCAATGACAAATAAAAACATAGAGCTCAAAATAAAAGGTGTTTTTAATGCAGCGTAAATAACTCTCTGCTCTTGAAAGAGCTTGGCGTTAGGCTTACTTTGGTTTGTCGTATATCCTGATCGCTGTAACTTTAATTTAAATATTTATTGTAGTTTCTGTTTGTTCTGGGTTTTACTCATTTGTGTTCATTTTACACTGGAATTCATATTTGAATTTAGTTTTTCTCTTCTTTCTTTTATGTAGCTGGTTTTTTTCTTTTTATTTTGTTCGACAAACATTTGTCTAATTAGTCTAAAGAAAAGAAGAATATGTTGGTGTCTTTTGATTTTCTCTTCCTCCTTTTTTGCAGCATGGATCGGGGCCGAATTTGGAAAATATCATGTGTAGAACGGACATTGAGTCATATTTTCACTTTGAGAGCTTGTTAAATCAGGTCAAAACTCTTGCAATGTGGAAGCATATTATAGTTTAATTTTGTATCAGCTCTTTCATTTAACAATAAACTTACTTAAGAAAAAAAGCTTCAACATAGTCTTCCCCGTAAGACTCTATGACTAGGAAAAAACAAGGAAGATAAACCCTGAAGAAGAGGGGCTAAATAAATCTTTTGAAATAACAATAAAGAGTTTTCAAAACCTTAATTTACAATTAATATTCACGTAGAGTGTTGTTAATCTTATAAAATTCAGAATAATGGACTCACTACAAGTAAATTTTGCCAAAGAAATAAATTTGGTCAAAAGCTGCTTTCACAACAATTTCTAAATGCTTTTTATTTTTAGTTTGAGTCAAACTATAAGCCTAGCCATTTGGGTAGCTGGAATATTCCCAAGTCATTCCAGGAACGTCCTCAGCAAAAAAAAGGTATAACTAAGCCTATAAGCAATACTTCTGGGCATTTGCTACCATCAATTAAACGTGACAAAAAAAATCTTTGGAAAGCAGTCGACATTTTCAACGTTGACAGGAAGAAATCTGGAGACAAGAAAATTCGTCCAGAGGTATGTCATTCTTGTTTTGCCTTGTCAGTCCAAAATCAAACACATCGTCTACATCTATCATGAATTTGCTGTAAATATTGCTATGAATCCTGTTGTTTCCTATTGACAGAAAATGTTTTCTTTCTTGAAGAGTTGCCTAAATTCTTAACAAAAAAAAAAAAAGAAAATCAAAGTTGAAAGCGCTCTAACTTTTCTCGTCTTAGAAACGAATAAATACAAAGCGGATAACTGTAGAAAGATGGACTAAAGGACCTTTGCAAGGCACTCTAATGTTCTAAGGTCCTGCAGCTTGTGAAAGAATTAAGTAGATGAATAGTTTAGAACAAAATAAAACACACAAGAATTGCACGAGAATCGTGGTAAGGTACGTTTGGCATATACACTTACGTAATATACTTACGCATATACTTACCCAAGGCACTTACCAGAGGCCCAGAACAGGGCTATAGCTGCCTCTGATGTTATTAGGTCGGTATTCACCAAACTTTTGCTACTTTTTATCAAGCTACAATACCTCTTTGCTGTACCTCTTGTGTGTTTCAAAGGGTGCGGAAAAGCCAGTCATTTAGACAACTCGTTTTATGCTTGGCGAAAGACTCTTTTTATATACAACTTGTCAGAAGAGGAGATAGTTCTAAATTTCTGGTGATTAGTGATTGAGGACGTATAGTGACTAGAATGATGATGATGAGCTAATTATAATGAAGAAAAAATGTTAATGATGATAATGATGAGATAATGACGTAGAATTAAACAAAAATGACTGGAAAACCGAACAATGCGGTAACTTTGTCAATAAATTTGAAAGTTGTTCTTGTTTTCTTCGTCACCAATATCAAGGAATTGTCGGCTTAAATTATATGATCCTTTTTTCTGCTGCTCTGGCTGTTAACATTTCTACCATTTATTCTATTATTTTTAAAACCAAAAACTTCTTTCAAATTGCCGTAGAGAATAATTTTTCATTGTCAATGGGGGAACAAATAATAAATTCTTCTCTGTTCTGATGGTTAGTTAAATTTGAAATCACAGTTCTTAAGAATAGAAACTCTTCCATTGTTTGCAGGAGACAGATACAGCTCTATTCTTTGTAGGATATGATGGTATAGGGGTATTTACTCGAATCAAAAAGTCAAACAAATTACTTACCGGAAAATGGCCAACCATGGGATCTCTGCTTGATATCATCTGTCCTTCCGTTTTTCAAGATATCATATGTAATTTTGTGAATAGAATCGGCAGGGCAACTTAATGGTTTCCATCAAATTTGATGATGAGGGAGAGTTTAGTCCAAAAGTCACTTTTATTGTTCAAATTATTGTAAAGGTGATTAGAAACATTGAATGTAAATCTATATATATAAGAATAAGTTGTAGGTATGTTTGTCGACTGATGTCATTATAAGGATTGAGCATTATGACGTCATGTATGTATTTTGTATGTTTGTATATGACGTCATTATAATTTGACGTCATTATAAGTGCATAGGGCTTTGTATATGACGTCATTATTAGTATATAAGGCTTGGGATTCAAAGAGATATTTGTATTTGGGATTCAAAGATTTATATACTAGCTGTTGGGGTGGCACTTCGTGCCACCTCAACACCTGGTTGGTGGGGGCGCTTCGCGCACCCCACCCCCAATCCCCCCCGCGCGCGTAATTCGTTACGCACCATATTAGTTACGCGCCATTGTAGTTGTGTCCCTGTGTCCCACCTGTGAATGTAGATATATATATATATATATATATATATATATATATATATATATATATATATATATATATATATATATATATATATATATATATATATATATATATATATATATATATATATATATATATATATATATATATATATATATATATATATATATATATTTTTTTTTAACTACGTAAAACTTGCCGATATACAACATTCTTGGCTGTCCCATTGTCTGTGCATATAAATAGATTGTCAGGTTTACCGACTCTTGAACATGCAACATATAATTGTCCATGGGAAAAACAATCTGTATTCAGATCTATACCTCATTATTCTAATGATCGCTCTTGAGCTTTGTTGATGGTGATTGCTAATCGAACATTCTCTGTGTCCCCGTTGTCATTTATATATCCCCCTGTGCCCCCCGGCGTTCCCGTTGTTGTTGTTTCCCTGTGTCCCGGTAGTCATTTGTGTTCCGGTGTCCCGGTCTGTAATTTCTCTTTAAGTGTCCTTGTCGTCATTTATACTCCCTGTGTCCCGGTCGTCATGTGTGTCCCGGTGCTTTGTTGATGGTGATTGCTAATCGAACATTCCCTGTGTCCCCGTCGTCATTTATATATCCCCCTGTGCCCCCCCCGCGTCCCCGTTGTAGTTGTGTCCCTGTGTCCCGGTCGTCATTTACATTCCCTATGTCCCTGTCGGCATTTGTATCCCGGTGTCCCGGTCTGTATATACATTCGTTTTTGAATTGTTATATGATGAAATAAATTTTTGTGTTTTTCCCCTTTTTTCATTTTAGTTTTTTTTGGTTTTTACATTTTTAAGTTTTTTTTATTTTTTATTTTTAATTTTGTTTTTTAGTTTTTTAAGTTAATTTCTTTTCTCTTTTTAGTTTGTTTTTAGTTTTTACCTTTTTAGTTTTTTTATTTTTATTTTTATTTTTTTAGTTTTGTTTTTCTCCTTTATTTTTCAGTTTTTTCCTTTTTTTCTTTTTTTCTTTTTTAGTTTTTTTTTTAGTTTTTTAGCTTTTTTAGTTTTTTTATTAGTTTTTAATTGTTTTTCTTTTTAGTTTTTTTAGTTTTTTTTACTTATGTCCTGGTCGTCATTTATATTCCCTGTGTCCCGGTCGTCATTTGTGTCCCGGTGCTTTGTTGATGGTGATTGCTAATCGAACATTCCTTGTGTCCCGGTCGCTTTCTCGGAGTGTCCCGGTCGTCATTTATATTTCCTATGTCCCGGTGTCCCGGTCGTCATTTGTGTCCCGATGTCCCGGTCTGTAATTTCGTCAGTCGACAAACATGTGTCCTGGTGTCCCGGTCGTCATTTTTGTCCCGGTCGTCATTTGTGTTCCGGTGTCCCGGTCTGTAATTTCTCTTTGAGTGTCCTGGTCGTCGTTTATATTCCCTGTATCCCCGTCGTCATTTGTGTCCCGGTGGTTTGTTGATGGTGATTGCTAATCGAACGTTCCTTGTGTCCCGGTCGCTTTCTCTTTGAGTGTCCCGGTCGTCATTTATATTCCCTATGTCACGGTGTCTCGGTCGTCATTTGTGTCCCGATGTCCCGGTCTGTAATTTCTTCAGTCGACAAACATGACGTCAGTCGACACACAAACATGACGTCACTCGACACACACACAGACAACTTATTTTTATACATACAGATAGATATATAAATAAGTTGTATGTTTGTTTGTCGGCTGACGTCATTATAAGGATCCAGTATTATGACGTTATGTATGTATTTTGTATGTTTGTATATGACGTCGTGATCATGATGTAATTATAAGTATATAAGGGTTGCGATTAAAAGAGAATATTTAGTGTAAATCCTACAATGGCAGAAGAAACAGCCGAGGAATCAGATCGTTCGAGAAGTTTTAGTATAAATCCTACAATGACAAAAGAAACAGCCGAGGAAGCTGCTCAAAGAGTTAATGCCAAAAGGCTTGCGGCTAATAGAGAAAGGCTAATAGAGAAAGTTGATAGGTCACAGGTTTAGTTTCTAACAGTTTAACATTTTAAAAGCTAAATAGACAGTAAATAGTTGCTTTTCAAAACCTTTCCTAGTTTGACTGATTTAAACCATATTAGCGACAGAGATTTTCAATATTTCTTTTACTTCACTTTTATTGGAATATTGTTTGAAAGAGAACGATTGAAAATTCATTCTATTTCGTTCACAGAGAGCGAAATTTACGCTTGTTGTAAATTTTCATAATTATATCCAAGTCAAGAATGAAAGCAGCAGTGTTTTTGATTATACAAGTTTCCAAAACGAGAAGGCAAATAGTTCTAATCAATCACCCAGCCATCGTAGCCTTTATTGAACTATAGCTGTGATATGGAGTCGTATTATATTCTTGCAATTTTTTCTTTGCATGGGGATTGACCTCTTCGATCAATTTGAATTGTACAGTTGGACTTGTGGGCTAGTATGTTTTTTAGCTTTTGCAGCTTCTTCGCCCCTCTTTGTTTTCATTGGAATAGCGTTTGCATAGCAAATATTGATAATAATTACAAGTAAAATATACATTTAGGGTATTTTATGTCGTCTTTGAATCTACTCTGGAGTCAAATGATCTGTGTGCATAATTTATTAGGCGGAGGAAAGCCTTTGTTTTTCGATAGTGACGTCTAAGCGTCCTGTGATTCATGTGAAGAGCGTAACTTGGTTCATTAATAATAATTTATTTCATTCCTCTTCACATACATGAAATGCACTTAAAGGAGTACAAAATACAGAAAAATAAAAGTTGAAACAAGAAACAAGAAGAAACTAAAAGAACATCTCAGCTACTTAGGTAACACAATTAAGCTCTACAGTTAAGTGGAAAGTCGTCAATATTTTCTTGACGCTGACGGAATCTGTCCACAAGCTGGTCCATATTTGAAGAAACATCAAAAATGTCACATCGAAATCCAAAGCAGCAACTGCAGAAGATATTTGCAAAGATGGAAGAATAAAGATCTAATTTACTTTCGCTCAGATATTAAAAAGACTCCACAAAGGGATCAAGAAGAGGATATTTGGGGCTAAGAAAGCGTTGTCAAGTTTGTCAAGGGTTATTTTTTAACTGGCCTGTAACTCGAAAAAACAGCCCGTACCGTTTTCTAGGTTTTTATTTCACCTCTGATATAATAAGTGTTTCAGTAGTTTTCACATTTGATCCAAACAAGAGACCCAAATAGTTCAGAAAAAAACTATGCAGAAATAGTTTCTGGGACAACACTAATAGTAACGAAGCGTTGTTGAGACTAACCGTAGACGAGAAGCTCAGTTGTGGGGGAGGAAACTTGATGCCCACCCTCATTGAGACAGGAGCAAACTACATTAACTTTATTTTGGAAAACTCGAAGATTATCTGATAGTAAAAAGGATATCGTCTGCGCAATAGAGGTGGCTGACATCAGTAAGGGGCTCAGTTAGCAATGGAGGAATATTTTTAGCAACACTTTGGATGGTATTATTGAAAAGAACTAGACTAAGCACAGAGCCTTGTCTCACACCTTTCCAAAAAGTGATAGATTTGCACAGCTGGATATCTAGCCGAACCCGTATAGACGCATTAAGATACCAATTCCATAAGAGACGAAAGAGAGAAAAGTTTATTCCAATTTTCAATAGATAAAGAATTGCATGCGAATGGATAATAAAATTGAACGCCTTTGAAATGTTGATTGTACGCACAAAGGCCTACAGGTTCTTTTTCAGCATCCAATATCGGTATAAAATAGCCAAAAAAGTTACGTGTGCGTTTTTCACATCCAAGGCTTAGCGAAATCCAAACTGGTTGTCTTCATGGTTGCACCTTTGGTTTAGTTATTGGAAGGTAAGCTTTTCAAAAAGCATACGAATTCTGGCGCAAACAGTAATTGGTCTGTACGAGTCACAAACCTTTGGGTTTTCGCCCTCCTTTAAGACACAGATAACAAGACCTTCCGAAACAACAGTTGGAATATGTTGCTGAGAAATACAAGCCTGAAATATTTGTAACAAATACTGTATAAGAAGTGGGATAGTGGATAGGAGGTGTTTAGTTTACACCCCTTCAAAATTTGGGACTTTACCAGGTTTCATTAGATGAATTTGAGTCTGCACAGTTGAAGGTTTAACAATGACAAAGTTCCTCCGGTTGCCAAGTTTTGACATATGGCAGAGGAGAGCATGTTTATAGGTAATTTGGTAATAAGTAACAAGAGGAGTATCGTCGGAAAAAGCGAGGAAAAATGTCTTTCCAACCATGTGTCTGTGTCCCTATTTGGACCCATGTCGAAGGTACAGATATAGACGAGTCGACATTAAAAATATGGATCAACTCAGCTAGAAGGCAATAGAGGTCTAGTGGGTTCCCATTCAGTGAAGTAGAAAGGAGATGGAAAGGGATTTTAAATTTCATCAGCAAAGAATCAAGCGTGTACTCAAAGGACGATATATCTATGTGATCCCATGATGCTTTTGTTAACCGATGTGTTTTTCTTTTATCTTGTGAAGGGGGCATGTAAATGTTGAACTAGAGGTGTAGATGGTCACTTGAACGGATGTCATCTGAGACAGTAATAGTGGAAGATAGATAATAGATCAGACAGGACATAATTAAGGATTGAGGTTGACCAAGAATTATGAACGAAAGAGGAATGTTTAGATCTAGGTATGACAGACATACCAAGCGGATGAGACGACAGAAGCATTTTGTCTAAGCAGCAGTAATGGGTCATTCAGATTTGTGTTGAAGTCATCACAAATGACAAGGCACAAGTTGGTAGCTTAAATTTTATGGAGAATCTTTGATAGTGACGCATAAGCTGATGCAAACTTATTGTTAGATTTTCTTGTCTAAATTTTCTTGTAGCTTAACTACCCGACTGTCTACCAGTTGTAATATTTGCTGGCCTTATAAAAAAAAACTGAGAATTAGGCGAACACTCTAACAATAACACATTATTTTCACTAAAAAGGTGCTCAACGAGACACACAATATCCAAAGTATTGCACAGATTTTCAGTATCATTTCAGTCCAGTTCCTTTTATTATGACGAGTCCTGTGGTGGCGCAGTGGATTTGACCTTAGCTTAGTAATACGGGACCCAGAGATCGAATCACGCTGCAGGAATGCACTGCAGGGCCGACGCAGGGACCTTTGTAGTCAAGAAGCGTCGTTAATTCTTAAATAATAATTTTACTATGACGACAAATGTTTACAAGAGCAATATTCCAATGGTCTCCATAAGGTACCATGGCCCCTAGTATGGAGATTAAATAACACTAAACTTAAAACAAATAAACAAAAGAATTCACTTCATTAAGTTAATACAATAATACAAAAAACTCAAGCAACAAGAAAAGACACCAATCCTTGATCGATCCCTACCTTTAAAACCTATTGATCCTTTAACCCCATCCAGTGCATAGGGCAAAAACATCTACCATACAAGCCCCTGTAATAATAGTAATAAGTCTAACAATAACAAGTAAATTAAAACTAAACTAATCAATGTCATAATTTATGCTTTAAATATCCATTGCATATTTTTATGTAAGATTTATGCAGATTTTTAAAAGTACCGAACGAGCGATTGCCACGGACTTCAGCCGGGAGTGTGCTCCATGCTTTAGGACAAGCGAGGGAAGGATTAAAATCAGACCTGGCTGTTTGGTTTTCGGAATTTGTATGTGGTTTCTATTTCAAGGTATATACGAATTTTTATGTTGCACAAAATCTTGGCAAAAAAAATTCGAAGCACCTAGGCAACTCGCCATGGAGAAACTTAAAAATAAGGGTTGTACACGACATTGTATATCAAGCGTCTGTAGTTAGGAGGTCATGTTGAGAATGAAAACTTGTTTGTTTAATAATTACAGCAGCTATCTGTTAGATTGCTTTAATTTGGTGCAGCAGAGAAGGAAATGTTGACATCCAAATCATGTTAAAGTTAATCATATATGTTTGAATCAGAGAAAAATACAGTGTACATAAAATTGATCCCGGAAATGTATGTTTTACTTGACGAAAGATGCCCAGATTTTGCAAAAGTTCGGCTCTAATCATCTCGATATCCTTCTTGAAAGACAGATTTTCATCCAATAAACCACCTATAAATCTCGTATATTTTTCCCGGGGTTGACATTATGGTCCATTGGATGTTTGAAGTACAGTAAACGATGGATATATCTGTTTTGTCCTTTAAAATATAAGAAAGTGTGATTTCAATGCATTCAGAGCAAGCAGGTTGAAGTCAATCCACAAGTATATTTTTTCCATAAGAATTTCAAGTTTGGATCTCCATGCCAGCTCTGTCCGCTCAGCACAGGTGACGTTACTATCATCAGCAAAAGCCACTAAAATTTCATTGTGATTAGTCTCATAAGCATTCGAGGGATGGAATTTGCTGCTGCAAAACAGATTGCAACAGACGCTAGGATCTTTATTAGAAACAACATTATAAAGATCATTAATAAAGATTAAGAACAAATTCGGCCAAAGGACAGAACCTTATGGCACACCAAAATCAATATTAAAACACGGTAGAATATCCGGACTAAACGAAATTTTTCTTTCATGAAGGTAAGATTGAAACCATGTTAAAGCTGATACTCTTTTACCTATATGGGAAAGCTTACCCAGAAGAATACGATGAGTTAAACTGTCAAATTCCTTTTTTATATCAAGAAAAATAGCAGAGAGTATTTTACCAGATTCAAGGGCACTATTAATGAAATTTAATAAAACTGCACAAGTTTGTTCCGTTGTGTGCTTATACTTGAAACCAAATTGGTGCTTATGCAGAAATTTCTTAGCTTCTAGAAAGCTAAGAAGTCGTTTCTGCATAGGTTTCTCGAATACCTTTGAGAAAACTGACAGTGGTAAAATCGGTTGATAACAAGAGCGGATCCCAAGATTTTTCTGGCACCCTTATTCGCATTCCGTTCATTTTTCTTTTTTTACTCTTTTTTTAAGTATACTTGTCAATTTGATCAATTATTCCTAGGTGATTTACCTAATTAACAACAAAAAACAAACCTTTCCTATGAATGTAAAGAGCAAAGTTGAAACTTAAAACGGACAAAAATTATTTATCTTCAGCTGGTTCAGAATATATCTGCCAAATTTGCATAAAAATCTTTGATAGCTGCAAAGATTTTTCTGCGAACATGGGACTTTCCCCTATTTCACGAAAACCCTTTTGAAAATAAAAGTGGTATCTTTTAAGGGGTTTCATAAGCTTAGTAGCACAGTTATATAGCAATTTGTTTGTTCACAATGTACTCTTGAAAAGTACTCTTGTAGCTAAAAGTTCAAAATGGATAAAAATAAAAAATCTGGAGACGAGCATAGAATGGATAAGAGACGAAGACTAATGGCTGAATGTGCAAGGGGATCGAAGGATATTTCCGGATATTTTGGTAAAATATCCGAAAATACCCGGAAATCGAATGGTAAATTCTGACTAATAATAAGCCCCCTCCACCCTCAAAAAATCCTTAATTTTAGTTTTGTGACAAATCAAATAGCGAATGGCCCAATAGGGCTTAGTGTGAATAAATTTATCTATCTATTTATTTTAACTATATAGCTAATTTGGTTGAAATTAGATGAATGAAAGAATTAAAAGCAATTTAGGCCAGGAACAGATACATGAGGTCGTAGGGGGTGACCCTCCCCTAAGACACTTCTGGCACACTCATTCCGTTCTTTTTTCTTTTTTAATCTTTTTTAAAATAAATTTTTTAATTTGGTGCCCACCTCGAGTCACATTGGTGCCCTTGATTCAGCAGCCCCCTTACCCAAGATTTTGCTCTTGTTCTGTTAGAGACTCAGACATGAAACTGCTCGCACGATCAGTTTACGAATCATTTTGTCATAAAATTATAAGATAAACCTCATTTTTATGAAAAATGAATCAAATAATAAACTTTGCTTGCTAGATCTTCATCTTCAGAATATGTCTTTTTTTCTTTCTTGGGCAGATTTGTTTTATTCTCTTTCTTGTGAGCCCATCGATTTAAAGTATGGTGTCTTGGTTTCAATGATGGGGATATGACAAGGCAACTTACAACATTAATTTATGTTAAGGAGTAATTTTTTTTACTTCCCCTGTCCACTTCCCACTGAAAAAAATTTTAATTTTAGTTTTGTGACTAATTAAATAGCGAATGACTCAATAGGGCTTTCGGGTCATAAATCTGTATCTATTTATTTTAAGTAAGTAAGTAAATAGCTAATTTGGTTCAAATTAGATGATCGAAAGAGTTAAAAGCAATTAGGCCAGGAAAAACTCCATGGGGTCGGGGGTGACCCTTCCCCCAAGATATTTCTGGCACCCTTATTCTGTTCTTTTTTTTCTTTTTTAAAGTAAACTTTTTGGTTTTGTGCCCAACTCAAGTCACATTGGCTCCCTTTGTCCATGCCCCCCCCCCAAGATCTTTCTCTAGATATGCCCCTGGTTGATAATTAGATGGATCACTTTTATTGCAACCCTTGAACAGTGCTACCACCCTAGCTGTTCTAAGGGATTTGGGAAAAGCACCTTGCTCAAACAACATATTTATAAGTTTTTAGTTAAAGGAGCAATTATTGCCGAAAGAACGTGATTAATAGCTTTTGTTGGGATATAATCAGGCCCAGACGAAGAAGAGCCTTGTAGTCTAAAAAAATTCTAGCAACTTCAATTTCTGTCACAGGTTCAAGGACGACGGACTTTAGGCAAGAAGGCCCCATATATTTTAGATGCTCATCATCCCTAGCAGAAGAAGATTGTGATGCTATTCTCTCTACTGAATTCCTATCAGCTGATGCAAAAAAAGAAGTGGAAGAATTTGTTTTTACTAAAATCGGATTTTCCACTGTATTTTCATTCCAAACCAGTTTAGTAGGAAGATTGTAAATACAGGAAGCTAGTCTAATCACCGAATGAATAATTTCCAAGGTTTTCCTCGTATCTTTCCTGGTTTCGCTAAACTTCGAAGCATAATACATGGTTTTTGACTTGCTAATCAGTGATTTATGAACGTTTTTATATTTTTTAAATTGTTGCAGGTTAGCAGGGGAAGGACAATTCTTATATTTCTTCCATAAGTAATCTTTCGCTGTGAGCATTTTAGAAGACCAGTTGTCATCCATGGGTTTAGCGGTCGGTATTTTTTTGGTGGCACTTTATTTGGATTTCTAGAACAAGAATTAATAAAAGCTTGTCTAACAATATCATAAAATTTATTAAAATTTATATCTAATTCTTTACTTTCATCAATAAAATCCCAAGACTGCTGAAAGAGTTTATTATTAAGCTGAGCAAGATTTTTCTCAGACAGTTTAAATGATGAAACCGTAGTAATCAGAGGCTTAGTTTGCTTATTTGGGATCAACAAATCGCAAATTATTGGAAAATGGTCTAAAATATCATTAATCAGAACAGTGCTTTCATTTGCAGCCAGAGAAGAAACTATATTATCTAATAAAATAGCTGACTTATCAGTAACTCTTGTCGGAATCATGATCGTGGGTAAGAGACAATGCTTCTGCATTGTCGAAAGAAAATCAGCCGGAACTGAGCCGTTATTCTCTAGGAGGCTTATATCAAAATCGCCCATAATTATTATTTCACAAGTTTACTGATGCATAGACTCAATTACTTCATTAAACGCTTGAAGAAAAGACAACAAACAACCACTCGGTGGTCTATACAATTCCCCCAAAATTATCACCTCCCGGGATATCAATGAAAAAAGACTCAAAAATACTTTTAACATTTTTTGACAGATTTTCACGTACCTTATAATTCAAAGTATTTAATATATAAATTGCAAAAACACCTTGGCTCATAGTTATGCGTGGTCGCTTTTTGCAAACATATCCTGGAATTTCAAGTATTACGTCAAATATTTTTGTGACAAATGTTTCGCGGAGACCGATGATATCTGGATAAGAACAATCCACAAATAAGAGTTTCAGTTGATCAAATGATGACGATAAACCTTGTGTGTTAAGGTGCGGAGTCCTGAGGCAGTCACAATGTCTGGAAGCTTTTTCGTGAACCCTAAGTTTATACTTAGTATTAACCACATTATCAACCATAAAATTACTAACATTAGGGTTACTTCCCACTGATCGATTTAAAATTTCAACTAAATTCAGAAGATTCTTTCGAGTAAATTTAGATAATAGGATGGAATGCCCTCTACCCCAGCACCGGAAGGAGAATCAAGATCGAAAATGCTTACCACATCTGAGGAATCGATCCAGTACCAGTACCGCTTCATGTAGCCTTAAACAGTGACGTAGAAATGCGATGAGCAAGACAACACTAAAGAATAAAAGATACGCCAGGAATTTGAACTGTGATATTTTTTAAATTAGATATACTTATAAATGAAAAGCAAGTACAATATGTACAAGAGCTCATTTTCTATTCAGACAGTTAGTCCGAATAAAATGTCAAAAAAGATAACTGCAAAATATGGATCATTTGAAAAAACACCACGTTCGTCGATTGTGGAAACCTCAGACCACCAATCAGTATCGTTGTTCTTACACTCGAGACGGAGTGAAACACCAGATTGCTTAAGCCGAATAAACTGATAAGTCTCAGAATCTTTAAGATTTTCCATCTTTTCCGAACTGCATGAAAAAAGTGCTCGAGGGAATGATACTTTCTTTCCTCTTTGGGACACACTGGATAATTTTTCTTCCAGGCGAAATATCATTGTGATATTCACTTTTTCGTCTAAGCCTAGTTCATCCTTCAGCACTGTACGTACTTTCAATTCCAGTGATCCACTTTTTTTTTCTTTTGGTAACCCATGCAGTAATAAATTGTGTATACGTTTCCGAGCCTCAAGGTGTAATTGGCGCTAATTAATAAGCTCAAACTGTTTATTCTGAAATTCAACAGCCTGGCTAAGTTCGTTGATTAAAGAGTCTTTTTCAGCGATAATGTTTTTTCAGCTCAGAAATTTCTTTCTATAAAGTTGTCTCCACTCTAGAGAACTTTTATCTGCTGTTTTAACTCTCTGGTAGCCTTATCAAACATAGCTTGCAAGAGAGCCATGACAAATGACAAATAAAGATGCATTAAACTGTTTTCTTAATTACTAATTTCTTCATACGAAAATACAAGAAACAAATCTCACTCGTTTGTAACAAGTATTCAATGTCCGCATCACCTCCGGCTAGCTTACACGTCAGAGTGACGTAAGATTAATTAATTAGATGTTGTGCTAACGAACGCATGAAGCAAATTCTAATTATCCAATTCCGTCTAACAACTATTTTATCACAGTCGATCAACTGGATTTAATTTAAAACAAGAAGTCTATTACGCAATATTCCCAGCACAAAAAATTATCCGATTGGATTCAAAACTTGTTCTTCACAGTCCAAAGACTGAATGAATTTCTAGTTTCTCACGGGCACCATTTATTTTCTGATAAAAAAAACTATCATAAACTTTTTAGCGCCCTAATTATAACATCATTTCTTTGGCCTTGAGCGGGAAAGTGCTTTTCCACTTCTACACAAATCAAGCTGTTACTCCTGTGGGTTTTTCCACAGTTTGCATATTTTGTGTTTGCTTGGACCGATTTATCCTTATTACTATGATCGCCCGCACATCTACTACACTTGGTTGGGTTTGAACATTTCTGAACGTAATGTCTGAATCCTTGGCAGTTCAGACACTGCTTGGATTTTTCGAGCGGTCAAATGACACGAAATAAACAATATTCGTAAACTTCACTGCGAACTTCAATGGTCATCATTTCAAGTTCATCATTTATCTTAAACTTCAGCTTCACAACTCTTGAATTTCCAAAGCGTGTCGAAGAAATTACAACTTCAACAACCACGCAGGTATGAGAGACATCAAAATCAGAGTGCATTTTAATAAAAACTGCGTACTCGGTTATTATAATCGTATCCCAAATTTTCATAGTGTTAGGTATTGCAGCCACTGCCGCTACTACAGAATCTTCATCAACCTTGCGGACTATCAGTCCATTTTGGCGACTAGTAACATGCTTCACCTTGTCAGCACAGCCAAGTTGCTTCCCATAATCACGCTTGTCTGTAGGGTTTTGCTTGTTAACTTTGTCAGGAATACTTGGAAGCACCACAGGCGCAGAAGGGCATTAGCAAGCTGGCTTCAATGGCCAGATAAATGGGCTTCAACTCTGCAAATATCGTTCCAATTTTTCGACCAGGAAATTAAGCATCCGAGCGTATTCGTTGAGGCGTGAGGCCACTATTGTAGGATGTCTGTTGGAAAAGAAGAAACGTCCGATAGGTCAAGTACTGCAAATAGCGGCGAATGCTCCTTTTCTTTGAGGCCGGATAGCAGTTCAAGAATGTCCGACAAAAGTGTTGACCGTTCATGGTAACAAAATCTCTCTTAAAAACTAAAAATGTTTCTTAGCCTCGTAAATCTGCCTTAAAATATCAGGTTAAAAACTCCTTGACATGCTCCCTTAACGAAAATTCTTTTTTTAACTCCTCCCCCCGTACATATTTTCAGGGTACAATTCTGGTGAAGGTATGATCAAACTGAACAATACAATGAGAAATACTCAATTGGGAGGATGGATTCAGGTGCCTGTTGTAAAATGTCATATATTTGTTTTCAGAGCAGAGAATACAGACATGAGATTACGTGACGCTGGATGCTCTTCTCCCCTCAAGTTTATCAATCTTTAGTGCAACTTTACAGGTAAATTTGCACTGTAGATAGCCCAAATTAGTACATTTACCCCGGAAACTGCTGATAGTCTCCGGGGTAAATTTACTATTTGCCTTACCAATAAATGTTACCTAATAGTTACCTAAGTGTACTACATATCTTACCAATATTCTCATAAACATGCTTTTAAATTTCAGCCATTTTCAATGAAAACTTGTCCTGATGCTTAGACTGCCTTTTTTTTATACTGGACAATGTTTGCGCTGGTCAAACGTAAAAAACGAGGTATTGAGGAGGGGTTAAATCCCTTCATGCAGGGAACAATTTCCCTGCATGACCTTTTTTGTGCAAAAACATTTTTTTATTCCAATTTCTGATCGTTTGTCAAATAATGGCAAGATATCTAGCTTCCCTCCATGGAATATTCCCTCCCCCAAAGAAAACTGCTCAAATTATAGTTCCTCCCATGTAAAATACCCTCTCCCAGGACTAATCATTCCTCGCTGAAAATCCCCCAAGGAAATTTTTTGGTTACAATTCCAAATGAAAAAATCTCCTATGCATCTTTTCGTTTCAAAAAGACTTAAATTTTTGATCTTTTTTTCAAATGGTATTGAACATCCCCCCTCCGTAGAAAATGTTTCCTGAAAATCCTCCCACCCCAGTGGAAAGTTACTCCCGCAGACATCCCCCGCCATGGAAAACCCCTTGAGACAATCTCAATCCCGATAAAAATTTCGCCCAAAAATTTTTGACATGTTAAAATTAGTCAGAAAAGATCAAGTAAGACAAATGAAAAGAATGTCGTAGAGAAACTGTTGCAGATTCCTCAAGTGTAAATTTTCACCAGGGAATCTAACGCCTGGAAACTTACCTCTCCGCGGAAAATCTTCACTGAAGTAGAAGTACCAAGCAGAAAACTGCCAAAGGCATATTCATTGTACCTTTTAACTATCCTGAACAAAATGGATATTTCAAAATTTTTGAACAGAAGACTTTAAGGGAAAATGGAAGTGTGGAAGGGGGAAGGGGCTAGCTGCCCTCCAATCTTTTCGGCTACTTATAAGTGGCAATTTAGATTTCAATTTCCGATCAAAAAGCCCTCTCGCGATCTCCTAAAATCACTGGTTTGATACGATCACCCCTGGAAAAAAAAAAACACGCATCCATTATCTTTCTTCTGGCAAAAAATACTGAATTCCGCTTTTTTGTATGTAGGAGCTTCAAACCTGATTTTCTGATATGCTGAAGCTGGTGGTGTGATTTGTATTAAGATCACTTGAAGTTTTAGGGGTGTTTCCCCCTTTTTCTAAACCTGGGCCAATTTTTCATGCCCTTAATATTTGTTGTGTAACATTAAACTTAATGAACTTTATAAATTTGGTATCAGCATAAAAATTCTTTCTTTTGATACACCTATTGCTATCAAAACTTTGTTTATTAGAGCATTGGTTACTATTTAGCTGTGATGCTCCTTATATATTGTTTGGTATCACGAACTCTCTGATTATCTTCTTTTTTGAAGTGTTTGATTAAGTTATGTTGCACGGTCCATGCTTTTTGCAATTTGTCACAAAACGTGATACCAGATCAAGAACATTGTAAATGTTGCCGTGCAATCCAACTTAGTTAGTTTTCTCATTAGTTTGGAGACTTTCCTTGAGATAAGTCAATAGTCTTTTACTTTGCTCACGGTATAAATAAATCCGTTACCTTGACTAAGTCATCGGCAATACTCTCATCAGTAATTAAATTGGTAAGATTTTCCTCAAAGCGATCCACCGGTGAAACACTGAGCTCTATTGAAGTCCACGTGTAGAGCTTAGACATTTTTTTTTCTTCGACGACTGTAGGTAACGGTTTATGTGCCTTGCGATTGTTGGTAGTAAAAGTGCAAAGAAGCTTCCACCCACTTGGAGAGAACTATTCCCTTTTCCCCCTCTTGGCCAATGCACACACAATTGATCGATATTGCTTTGTCTGTTGCCTAATACTTCTGGCATTTGAACCTTGTTTTCAGCTAAATTTCAGCTATACGGAGTTCCGTTATAAGCTTGATTGATATGTTCACCAGGGATACCCTTCAGTATATCTTTCAAAAGTCGCAGTTTTGGTTTTTCTAGGAGGGAAATAAATACCTATTTTCATGTAGTTTCTTCGGTGTCATGATGTCGCCTAAAGACCTTTTTTGTTGTTTAATTGAGCATACACGGTAATTTTGCTGTCAAAAATGTAAATCGTCCAGTGTATTCTGATTCAGATCCAGTGGAATATATCCATAGGGTTTACTCGTCTCCTGATTCTATGCCAAAAGTAGGAATTCAGAAAAACCGGGATGAATCTGTTAGTTTATAGTTAACTAGCTGTTGGGATGGCGTTTCGCGCCACCCCAACACCTAGTTTGTGGGGGGGCTTCGAGCCCCCCAAGCCCCCCCCCCGCGCGTAAGTTGTTACGCTTCATATTAGTTACGCGCCATTGTAGTTGTGTCCCTGTGTACCACCTATGAATATAGATAGATTTATATATGCGTTTTGAACTACGTAAAACTTGCGAATATACAACATTCTTGGCTTTCCCATTTTCTGTGCATATACAAAGCCTTGTGTACTTATAATGACGTCATATGCAAACGCTCTTTTTAAAAACAAACAAACATGCATACACACAACTCGTTTTTATATAGATAGATAGATAGATAGATACAATACAAATTAACTGCGTAAAACTTGCGAATATACAACATTCTTCGCTGTCCAATTGTCGCTGCATATAAATAGATTGTCAGGTTTACCGACCCTCGAACATGCAACGTACAATTGTCCATGGGAAAAACAATCAGTATTAAGATCTATGCCACATTTTTCTAATGATTGACCATGAGCTTTGTTGATGGTGATTGCAAATGCTAATCGAATTGGGAATTGCAATCTTTTAAATTGAAAAGGCAGATCCGTTGGAATCATGGGAATGCGAGGAATAAGAACAGCCTCACCCTCAAAAGGCCCTGTCAAGATTGTGGCCTCTATTACGTTTTCCATTGTTTTTTTTTACGATGAGTCGCGTGCCATTGCAAAGCTTTGGTGGGTTGATATTTCTTAACAGTATTATTGGTACGCCTATTTTTAGTTGTAGCACGTGTGGTGGAAACCCTGAAAAATTCACGGAATTTAAAAATTCAGATAGATAAATAACCACCTCATTTAGTTCCAAAACTGTGTCGACTGACTTGTAAAGGACTGCCTGGTCTCGAATCTTGGTCTACGTCCTAAAATTGAGTCTACTGGGAGCTTTCCGTTTCCAATTGCCAGCAATTGATCTGAAAATGTTTGACCAGAGTCATCGTTTTGCAATCGGACACGCATATTTTTAGTTAATTTTAATGTTTTTACGTGTGCCCATAAATTAGAATTTTTCAGGCAAGCATTCATTTCGTCTGCAGGGGTTGATCTAGGTATTATAGGTAATGTTTGCCTGAAATCTCCCGCAAGCAATATTAATGTGCTGCCAAAGGGTTTCGAATTCCCTCGCAAATCTTTCAAACATTGATCCAGAGCCTCGAGTGATTTTTTGTGTGCCATTGTGCACTCGTCCCAAATAATAAGTTTGTATTGCTGCAATACTTTACCCATCCCAGATGATTTGGAAATATTGCACGTGGGAGTTTCTGTAGAATGCAAATTCAGAGGCAATTTCGCGGAATGAGCAGTTTTTCCACCAGGCAGCAATGTTGCGGCTATTCCGGACGACGCAATTGCCAACGCTATATCATTTTTTGATCGAATTGATGTCAGAATCAGTTTTATCACAAACGCTTTACCAGTACCTCCTTGCACATCCAAAAAGAAAATTTCTCCAACGTTGTTATTGACACAATGCATTATCGTATCATAAATGTCTTTTTGTTCCGACGTTAACTTGGAAATGTTATTTTGTACATACGACAATAGATCACTCGTACTGTAACTTTGTTCCCGATCCAGTTCTACACATGTCAAAACAGCAGCGGTACGATTAGGTGAAGGCATTCCCAAATCCTGAAGAGGTTTGTTTGCCATAAATACGCACAAATCTTCTATAATAACTAAAGTGTAGTTATAAATTTCTGATGTAAAATCAAAAGTCATATCTGACGTCTCTAACCGTTTTCGATGGAGTATATCTTCGGACATTTTCGATTTATATTTTACCCATAACTCCGTAGGAGCTGATGGAGAGCAAGTTGTTAAAATGATGCCAAACAATGCACGAATTTGACTTGGGGTTGACGTTTCGCACGCGTCATTGATGCAGTTATCCCAGTGTTGGTCATTCTCCAATAAATTCAGAGCTTGGCATGCATTACGGTAAGTGTCATGTATAGTACCGTTTACAGTTCTCAAATACTCAAAGGACGTCGGACCGGGTACATTCACCAAAAGCAGGCGTAGAAAGAAGCATTCATGTTGATTGGGGTGAACGGTGTAGAGTCTTCCTATCGTGGTATCTTTGAAGACGGTAGGTTGGCCGTCGACTGACTTACCCTGTTTTCGACGTTCAAATACTTTATTTTTAGTATTCTCCGTGTAAAACGAAGGCACTTCAGTATACAGTAGTTTTTTTTGCAAAAGAATCATTTTTGCATAGCGAAAAGAAAGCACTTAACTTTGTATGCGGTGGATTCAGGGCTCTTTGTTGCACGTTGGATTCCAAAAAATAAACACGTTGACCATTCTGTAAATAAACTGCTAAGTGAACAACAGCTGGACTACGTTCATGTATCGGAAATGAAAGAATTCGCCAAAAAGCTTCTTTACTGCTTATGTATTTTCCAGCCTGATATTGTACGATTTCGTCGATATCTTTGATTTCGGACTGCAAGCCAAAAACTGCCATGTCACTGCCTTTGTTGACGTATTTACATATGTATTTGATTGCCTTTACGGAGTTACAGTATTCAACGTTTATGTGTTCATTAAATGTTTTATAATAATGGGGAATATGGAACAACCCACTGGTTATCTACTTCGATGGTGGTACCGTTACGCTTCTTTATTATTGCTGTTTTACCGCCATCTTCAGTAGATCTTCTTCTATATTGTGGGTAACCATCATTGCCAGTAATTGTGCTGGGCACTAAAAGTCAAGAATATTGCTTTGTGCACCTTCCTTTGGCCATGCATGGTGAATTTTCATTCAGTGCACCGCAAGGTCCATGTATCATATTTTTTTACAACAATATCATATAACCCCTTATCGACATTTTCATCAGGTATTTCAGCGGAAATAACATCATCACTTTCGTTAGAAATAATTTTATAATGTAGCCAGATTAGTATATGTGCGTGTGGCAATCCTAGTTTTTGCCATTCCACTGAGTACATCCAGCATCGCATTGACCCAAACACTTCAAGTTTTACTATGTAGTTTATCAGTGATTTCAACTTTTGCCGGAAGACACGGGCCGTAATGTCATGTCTATGAGCCGCCGATTGTCCTTGAAGTAAAAGCTGCTGTATCTCGTCCCAAAATTGATTACATGTAAATGTAATAAATAAATCTGGACGACCATAGAGACGAACATACGCAATAGCATCTTGAGCATAATCATGCATATGACGGGGACTGCCAGCATATGACGAAGGTAAAATCGTTAATCTTCCAACATTTGTGGTATTACCGTCATTTACAACTGTATTTCGCAAATGAATGTATTGTTCAGAGCGGAGCTTGGTCTGATTCAGACGGATAAATAGCAAACGTTCTGATTCAATTTTTGCATACATATCAACGACGTATTGGTGAAACAATTGACGGCATTTTAAAATATATTTGTCTTCATCCTGCCGAATCATTAGTCTATAAGAATAATAATGCATTGCACTGCATTTCTTATTCATTTCTTTGTTAGTGGCTGGATTTATCAATTTAATATTAAAGTGATAGCCGTCGGCTCCATCCCAAAAAATGATAGGATATTGTAGGGCATCGTAGCATCGATGAGTTTCAGCAATTCTTACAAACTGAGCGTTTCGCTTATGAAGAATAATATCTCGAGGTAAAAACTGATCACCGACCATAACGATTGCTACTTCGTCGATAGTTGGAGCATTGTATCTACGCACATGTTGGCCAAGAGGCGTTTTGTCAGCGGAAATAATAATTTTATGCGTATCAGTAGGCATCAAATCGATGGCTGTTTTGAACACACGCACTAAATTATTATTTTCGTGGAAAAGATGTTGCAATTGGGAAACGATTGTCCTTTCAACGTCGGGAGAAATTTCGCAACGTGCATTCAAATCAGAATTTCTATGACTGGTGAAGTACAATTATAAAAATCTATGATTCTCGCCTGAGAATGGTAGTAGGGACCCTGCTCTGTGATAAATTTGCCCTTTTACTTTGAAAGTAGGCATAAATTGATCTAGATTTTCGATTTGGGCACCAAACGACGTCATTTGGAAACATGAGTTATATTTTCTGATCTGTGGTAAAAAAAACCGCTTAGATTCTGACGTAGTTCCAGTAAGCAAAGTCTTCAATGGCTCTGATGGTGCAGCCAGTAGAGGAAGTTTAACTTTTCCTGAGGCGCAACACATTCCCATAGTTTCACCATTAAATTTCAAGGCCTTACAATAGGGACAGATTTTAGACATAGTCCCGATTTGAACAGATCTACTCAAGCTATAACCATCGACTGGGCTGTACCTGAATGCTAGGCGAAAATTTTCTTGCTGTTCTTGTGATTTCTCGGCACGCCTTCTTTTTTCACTTTCTCTTTTAGCAGCAAGTCTGGTTTCGCGTTTCTCTGGTAGTTCCTCGGCACACTTTCTGTTCTTACTTTCTCTATCAGCCGCAAGCCTGTTTTCTTGCTGTTCTTGTGATTCCTCGGCGCGCTTTCTTTTCTTACTTTCTCTATCAGCAGCAAGTTTTTTGGCATAGACTCTTTGAGCAGCTTCCTCGGCTGTTGCCATTGTAGGTTCTTCAGTCATTTTACAATTAAACATTTTTCCGTGAACGAATGTCTTAAATACCTTTAATGACGTCATCGTCATAACAAACATGACGACAACTAACTTCATGACGACATGACATGCTGACATGACGTCACTCGACAGACACAAGGACAACTTATTTTTATATATATATACTAGCTGTTGGGGTGGCGCTTCGCGCCACCCCAAAACCTAGTTTGAGGGGGCGCTTCGCAACCCCCCAAGCCCCCCCGAGCACGTAAGTCGTTACGCGCCATATTAGTTACGCGCCATTGTAGTTGTGTCCCTGTGTCCCACCTGTGAATATAGATAGATATATATATTTTTTTAACTACGTAAAACTTGCAAATATACGTAATTCTTGGCTGTCCCATTGTCTGTGTGTATAAATAGATTGTCAGGTTTATCGACTCTTGAACATGCAACATATAATTGTCCATGGGAAAAACAATCTGTATTCAGATCTATACCTCATTATTCTAATGATTGCCCTTGAACTTTGTTGATGGTGATAGCTAATCGAACATTCCCTGTGTCTCCGTCGTCATTTATATATCCCCCTGTGCCCCCCGGCGTCCCTGTTGTTGTTGTTTCCCTGTGTCCTGGTCGTCATTTGTGTCCCGGTGTCCCAGTCTGTAATCTCTCTTTGAGTGTAGCGGTCGTCATTTATATTCCCTGTGTCCCGGTGTCCCGGTCGTCATTTTTGTCCCGGTCGTCATTTGTGTTCCCGTGTCGCGGTCTGTAATTTCTCTTTGAGTGTCCTTGTCGTCATTTATATTCCCTGTGTCTTGGTCGTCATTTGTGTCCCGGTACTTTGTCGATGGTGGTTGCTAATCGAACATTCCTTGTGTCCCGGTCGCTTTCTCTTTGAGTGTCCCGGTCGTCATTTATATTCCCTATGTCCCGGTCGTCATTTGTGTCCCGATGTCCCGGTCTGTAATTTCGTCAGTCGACAAACATGACGTTAGTCGACACAGACAACTTATTTTTATATATATAGATAAATATATAGATACGTCAGTTGACAAACATGACGTCAGTCGATACACAAACATGACGTCAGTAGACAGACACACAGACAAACAACTTATCTATATATATATAAAAATGTTGTTTGTCTGTGTGTCTGTCTACTGACGTCATGTTTGTGTGTCGACTGACGTCATGTTTGTCGACAGGGTCTGTCGAGTGACGTCAAGTCATCATGTCGTCATGAAGTTAGTTATCGTCATGTTTGTTATGACGATGACGTCATTAAAAGTATTTAAGAAAATCGTTCAAAGACAAATCTTTAATTGTAAAATGACTGAAGAACCTACAATGGCAACAGCCGAGGAAGCTGCTCAAAGAGTCTATGCAGAAAAACTTGCGGCTGATAGAGAAAGTAAGAAAAGAAAGCGTGCCGAGGAATCACAAGAACAGCAAGAAAACAGGCTTGCGGCTAAAGAACGCAAAACCGCGCAGTTAGATGAAAATCCACCTGGACAGCGAGAGTCAAAACATATCAGAACTGAAAATGATAGCGATGATGATTGGGTTTGGGATTTTGACTTGGATAAAGTCATCAATGCCTACCAGATTTTAGTTAAAAAAACAAAGGTTCTGCGATATGTATTTCATAGTGACGCTGAAAAATAAAGAAGAAAAAGAAAACTGAAAAAAGAAAAAAGGTAAAAAACCAAAAAAAAAATAAAAAGAAAAAACACTCAAAGAGAAATTACAGACCGGGACACAAATGACGATTGGGACAGAGGGAATATAAATGACGACCGGGACAGTCAAAGAGAAATTACAGACTGGGATACCGGGACACAAATGACGACCGGGACAGAGGGAATTTAAAAGACGACCAGGACACGGGTATTTAAGAATATCGTTCAAAGACAAATTTTTGATTGTAAGAAGATCTTTGAAAGAGAAACTTCTAATTGTAAAATGACTGAAGAACCTACAATGGCAACACCCGAGGAAGCTGCTTAAAACGAATGTATTCAAGCCGAAGTAGCTGAGTTGGTAAAGCGTTATGTTTCAGGTTCTAGGTCCGAGAGGCTCCAGGTTTGAACCTTGGCTTTAGCATTAACACAAAAGAAGAAAAAAACTAAAAAAGGTAAAAACTACAAAAAAAAACTAAAAAGAAAATTCTAAAAAAAATTAAAAAAGCTAAAAAACTAAAAAAAACAAAAAAAGGTAAAAAACTAAAAACTAAAAAAGAAAAAACTAAAAAAAAATAAAAAAAAGGTAAAAACTACAAAAAAAACTAAAAAGAAAAAAAAACTAAAACTAATAAAAAAAAACTAAAAACTGAGAAAGAAAAAAAACTAAAAAAGGAAAAAAACTGAAAAATAAAGGAGAAAAAGAAAACTAAAAGCCGGGACACAGGGAATATAAATGACGACCGGGACACTCAAAGAGAAATTACAGACTGGGACACTGGGACACAAATAACGACCGGGAGATATAAATGACGACCGGGACACTCAAAGATAAATTACAGACCGGGACACCGGGACACAAATGACGACCGGGACACAGGGAATATAAATGACGAACGGGACGCTCAAAGAGAAATTACAGACTGGGACACTGGGACACAAATGACGACCGGAATACTGGGAATATAAATGACGACCGGGACACAGGGAATGTTCGATTAGCAATCACCATCAACAAAGCTCAAGGGCAATCATTAGAATAATGAGGTATAGATCTGAATACGGATTGTTTTTCCCATGGACAATTTTATGTTGCATGTTCAAGAGTCGGTAAACCTGACAATCTATTTATATGCACAGACAATTGGACATCGAAGAATGTTGTATATTCGCAAGTTTTACGTAGTTAAAAACATTATATATCTATAACGAAACGAGAAATCTTTTCTCTTTTATCTATATTCACAGGTGAGACACAGGGACGCAACTACAATGGCGCGTAAGTAATATGGCGCGTGACGACTTACGCACGCGGGGGGGGGCTTGGAGGGGGGGGGGGGTTGCGAAGCGCCCCCACCATCTAGTTTATATATATATATATATATATATATATATATATATATATATATATATATATATATATATATATATATATATATATATATATATATATATATATATATATAAACTAGCTGTTGGGGTGGCGCTTTTTGCCACCCCAACAGCTAGATGGTGGGGGCGCTTCGCACCCCCCCTCCAAGCCCCCCCGCGCGCGTAAGTCGTTTCGCGATATATATATATATATATATATATATATATATATATATATATATATATATATATATGTATATATATATATATATATATATATATATTTATATATATATATATATATATATATATGTATATATATATATATATATATATATATATATATATATATATATATATATATATATATATATATATCGAACTTGAATCAAGAATGACTCTGTAAATAATGTAGTATGTGCAATTCAAACCCAGCGTTCCCAATTCACTTGCTCCGATAAAATAGTGTATGTGACACGACAGTTGCAGAAATTTTTTCGTGATAAGGGCACACTATGGACAGTTGTAACATCTCATGAGAACATTGTTAAAAGGAAACTGCTAAAATATTGATCGAAATTCCAAGAATCTGGTTCAATGGCCCTCCTTACATCAAGTCTTGAATGAACTTAGCGTTTATCTATGAGTTTAGCGTTATAGCGTTATGAATAAAGCTTTTATCTTGTCATAAGATTGTTTCTATAAACTACTAGCTGTTGGGGTGGCGCTTCGCGCCACCCCAACACCTAGTTGGTGGGGCGCTTCGCGCCCCCCAAGCCCCCCCGCGGGCGTAAGTCGTTACGCGCCATATTAGTTACGCGCCATTGTAGCAGTGTCCCTGTGTCCCACCTGTGAATAGAGATAGATATAAATATATATTTTTAACTACGTAAAACATGCGAATATACAACATTCTTCGCTGTCCCATTGTCTGTGAATATAAATAGCATTTATATTCCCTGTGTCCCGGTCGTCATTTGTGTCCTGGTGTCCCAGTTTGTATTTTCTCTTTGAGTGTCCCGGTCGTCATTTATATTCCCTGTGTCCCAGTGTCCCGGTCGTCATTTGTGTCCCGGTGTCCCGGTCTGTAATTTCTATTCAAACAATCCCTGTGTCTCAGTCGTCAATTATATATCCCGCCTGTACCCCCGGCGTCCCTGTTGTAGTTGTGTCCCTGCGTCCCGGTCGTCATTTATATTCCCGGTCGTGATTTGTGTCCGGGTGTCCCAGTCTGTAATTTTTCTTTGAGGTTCCTGGTCGTCATTTATATTCCCTCTGTGTCGGTCTTCATTTGTGTCCCGGTCTGTAATCTATCTTTGAGTGTTTTTTCTTTTTAGTTTTTTTTAGTTTTTTACATTTTTTCAGTTTTTTTTTCTTCTTTATTTTTCAGCGTCACTATGAAGTACATATTGCCGAAACTTCAGTCATTTTACAATTAAACATTTTTCCGTGAACGCATGTCTTAAATACCATTAATGACGTCACCGTCAAAGCAAAAATGACGACAACTAATTTCATGACGTCAGCCGACACAGAAACATGACGTCACCTGATCCACAGATCCACAGACAGACAACTTATTTTTATATATATAGATAACAGCACTATTTTTCTTTTGGAATTTTGAGAAAATTTTTATTGCGAATCTGAATATTTTGGTCAAAAGCAAGATTTTCCTACTCATTGGCGGCCCATCAAGAAGCGATCTGAATGGGGTTTTTAATTGATAAACATTATCTGTCCAAGACCAAAATACAACAAAGTGGAAAATACATTTGTCGCTTGAATACGTCCATATTTTTTTTTCACTTAATAGTACGGAAATCCAATCTATAGAAATAGTCATTTTATTTTTCTACTTAAATTCACAGCATAAAAGCCCCCAGGACCACAAGGGGCAGCTGTGTAGTGGCGTCTAGCAAACCCGAGATCGTATTATTATTTCTAAGGCACAATAAAAATTTAGTGTGAAGAGCAAGGTGGTCAGGAGGGGCATTATCCCATTATATACGGAATATTTCCTCTTCGTTCTGAGGTTTTATACTTTCCTATACTTTTACTTGAAAACTTTTATTTTACTTAATTCAAACTAATCACGTTCAAAATGTCTATTAAGAATCAATAAAACGAAAAAAGAACATAAATTAGAATAAACAGTCACATCAAACATAAAGATAAGAGATGCAAATATAAATGAATAGTAAATTCTTAAAACGAGTAAAAATTCAGATAAATCCTCAAGTCGAAGTTAAAACGAACAGAGACAGGAGTTAGGGTACTTTTCCACTCTTCATAACTGTAAACCTTCTAAAGGATATTGTGTGATTTGCAGTTATTGAAAACTGTATACATTTTGAACAATGTATTTTATACTTGTCAAAACGTCGACGGACAAAAAAAAATCACTGCAATAATTGGAATGACTGGAAAGAGCTAATAAAAATAAGCTGAATAGTTAACAAATAATGAAATTAGTTTTTGCGAAGCTTCGCTATACTGGATGCATTTAGGAGCACACTTGTGAGTGAAAAGTCCCTCTTAAAAGGAGGGGGGCAGTTGCTAAGTACACAAAATAAATTTTGTGATGGAGAGAAAAAAAACTGTTTCATAGCTATCTATCTCTCAATGGTCTGTAAATTTGAAAAAAAATTGTCACATTATTTATAATATATTTGAGATATTTATAATATGGGATATTATGGAAGGGATATCAGTATTCTATCACATATACAATAATCAAAACATAGAGCTTACCTTAGGGAAATGATTGACAAAGCTTTGAAATATCTCTCTGGTGAACTCCATCACGAAGGAATGCATACGCGAGAAGCAACATACCGAAAAGTAGGGGTAACTTATAGGGGTAACCATAGAATTCAGCATGGCTTCACTACTAACGAAATACTGTAAATATCATTGTATTGTTTGTGGATATAGGCTGATTGTTTTACTCGCATTTTGTGTATCTGCTCTTCTTAATTAATTTACCTGCGGTGATTTTGCATAAACAGGTTACTTACTTTTAAGACTGGTTCCTTTTCAAAATATTTAAAAAAAATCTTCTATGTTTATTACTAA
The DNA here is from genome assembly GCF_032884065.1 of Artemia franciscana. Taxonomy (NCBI): domain Eukaryota; kingdom Metazoa; phylum Arthropoda; class Branchiopoda; order Anostraca; family Artemiidae; genus Artemia; species Artemia franciscana. The sequence goes on along the minus strand of NC_088863.1, from coordinate 44,685,749 downwards.
ATCTGAGAAAATGCTTCATTTTATTCCCAGAATCTTACCTGTCACTTTTATCTATTTTAATCTCAGAAAATACGAATACCCTTTAAAAGAGAATTACGAAACAATTTATATCAATTGAAAGACTCGTCGTCTTTACATAGTTTTCTTTTTTAATTGATTTGGTTTTAAAGACAGGCTATAGTTTAGCGAAAAAAAAAAAAATCTTTATAGTTGTACACATATTCAGTAACAAGGAAACTACAAAAAAAAATGTAGATTCATATTTCCACCTGACTGGTACATCATGTATTTATTGTTCGCTAATTGTTTTTATGTTTCTTCTAAGTCGTTAGTCTGAGAGCTGAGTCACTTAGACAATAAAATATTAAACATCTGTCTAAACGATATAAAACTGTAAGATGAGGTGTGTAAAAAGAGAGGAGGCATTTGGCACCGGCCGCCCTTCCTGAAATAAACTATTTTTATCATTGATTTTATAATTTTTATTGATCAAACAGTTCGTGGTAACGAACTGGAGCGACCCGGCTCAATAGTAATTTACTTTAATAATATAATTACTAATAGTAATTTACTTTTTTCAAAAAGTAAAGTTGAGAGAAAGAGTCAAACTTTTGCGTAACGAGCAGGGCGTTGAAGAAGGAGCAGCCCCTTTCATATACGGGGTATTTTCTGTTCGTTTTAAGTTTTAATGTCGCTCCTTACTTTCAGTTAAAAAAACTTGTTTTTTTTATTTAATCTCATATAAGACTAGTTGGTGTCATTTTCCATTGGTCTAATGTATTTTCCATTGAACTAGTATAATACGCCATTTTTTGAATCTAATTTTCTTCATCTTCCCTGGAAATAATTTAGAGCAAATGGGCCTTAATGACTTGAGATTATTAATCACTTCTCGGAGAATGGTTTCTTCAATTTCAATCAAACCCAACCCAAACGCCCAAGAAAAGGGGTGAGGAAACTCTACATAAATTAACAATACTTGAAAAATAACACCCTGGGTTAATTGCCTAAACCGCGCGATAGTACAAAATCCATTCCTGTAGCTTTTACCAATTCTGCCGTAACACGAATTTTGGACGCAGTCAGGAGGGATCCCACTTGTGTCTAAAATAGGCTCACTTCCGTCACATTAAGGCTGTCAGCTTATAGAAATAATACATGTATCTAATTCTTATTAAACTGTCTTTTACAGACCAAGCCGTTGAGGAATCACGGAGGAAGAGGTCTGATTGTACAAGGCTCGTCTGCACCAAGATATGCAAGGGAACCATCGCCGAGAGCAACCATCCATGAAGATCGAAAGAATATTGAAGATGGAAACAATGATTCAAGCCAATCAGATGATGCATACGAGTCTGATGATAATCAAGCTACTGAGGCACTGACTCGACGCTATGAAGCACTTCAAAATGCTAGAAATAACTATTCACATAGACCTTTGCCGAGAGATGATTTGGATTATTCATGGCTTCAAGATGAGTCGTTTGAAAATAATATCTTAGTAACTGAGAAGGACAAAAACCATGGACATCCTACTGCGTTGACGAAAAGGAGAGTTAGAAAACCGGATAAAGAAGAAATTAGGGGTATGATTTTGACCAAAGCTCAACCTCGAAAGCTGGGTGAAATTGACTATGCTATTCAGTGGGATTTGTCACCAAAACGGAATGCAAGTAGACCACGATGTAATGTTAACAACTATCAACAAATATCCACAGTTCTTGATCATCAGAAAGATAATTTTTTAATTAAAGATGAAGCATTACTTGAAAAATTATCAAATAAGATGGAAAAAAGTTATCCCCAGCTTTTGGCTCCCTCTCTTTCTCCTCCTAAAAGCTTCATCTGTGGCAATGAGTCCCAAAACCCTGATACTAATGAATTAAATGACTCATTTGAAAGTCAGGAAAATATTTTACGACCTCTTAGTGAATATCCAACTCAAGAAATAGAAAATAAAAGTAGTATTTCACATAGACAAAGTCAATCACAGAGGAACCTAGTTAAACAAACTGGTGTTAATGACAAAAATCAAGAATGCCTATCAGAAACAGTAGATTCAC